>NC_056736.1:506398907-506431407 GCF_019279795.1 Protopterus annectens
ATATATATATATATATATATATATATATATATATATATATATACAGCAAAATATAAATATACATGTATGCAGACATATACAGATATATCTGTATATAGTAATGTATATATATATATATATATATATATATATATATATATATAGATAGATATATATAGATATGTGTGACAGTAAATATACACATGTATATAGCTAGGATATGATACAGCAGTTACGAGTAACATATGTTCACAGGTCGTGTATATGGGGGTGAGGGGTTCAATAAACAAATGTGTAACACGTAGCATTAATCCCCCCACCCCCCCAGCTAGGCCGGTGAGACATACAGACATGCAATAAAGGCAAACACACCACTGCTTCTCAGACCACCGGCAGGATACCACTGGTGGAAGAGACCTGCAAGGTCTAATCTTGAAAGATAGACATTGATGTCCCTTGTGGGACACCAAAAATTAATGATCCGAGCCAGTCCTGGTAATGACATATCAAACCAGGCTGTAGATGTAAATGGACCAGTAGGTTGTGCAAGCCTGATAACCCATTGGTTGACACAATGTACGACATATGTCCCGACACGTGGAGAGTGGGCAGTGTGTTTATACCCCACCAGCACCCTTAGTAAGGATGAGTGCTGTAGAGGAGTGGCAGGTGGGGGAACTATCGGCATGCAATTATGGGCCTAGGCGTGCAGGTGTTGGCTAGCAAAGTCATCTTAGGACCACCCAGGGGATGTAAGTAATATTCCGAAATGGGCATAGCTGACATCCATACCTGCTAAACCCAAAGAGCACATCCACTGGATAGGCCATAAACCCCTGGGGGAACAAATAAGGACCATACCCTTGAACTTTCCCAATTTCCAGAGACTTCCCTGATTTCAACTCAGTTTCTAACTCTGTCCCACTTAAACCCTCCTAAAACTAGTGATATTCTGAGGAAATGTGGCGAATCACACGTAAGGGATAACGACAACAATTAAGAGTCAAAAACTTCATGTACCTCAGAAAATGTGTATGAATGCATATGCTCTGAGTCTGTCACTGTGTCAGGTAATAGCACCAATAATCTAAATGTGTCCCTGATGTTGTTATGCCATGTCACTGATTCAGTTTGCAATTTCCCCAATCGTATGAGAGGTCTGATAGGGACAGAAAGCACATATTCCACTGACAACCTTAGAAAGATGATAGAATATTAGGTATGCAGTAGCATGACTCAGCTGAAGGATGTGGGTTCCTAAACCCATTTACCTGTTTGTATTGAAGAGTCTCAGTTCCCATGTATTAGCCAGACAGGTGCAGATTGTAAGAGGAACTCACCAATAATATGAATCAAACCCTGGACAGGCCATGGATTACGTACAGTCGAACGTCATGCCGTCGCCTAATGGACAGCCATTCCCGATACTGTATGTATGTATTCCAATGTAATAGTCATCACAAGGTAATATCGTAGTCCACACTCCCACCCAGGGGTGTGAGTTTCAGATGCAAACACCAAATGCAGTGCATTTGCATGTGCGGGAGCAAGCGGGTGTAAGCCTGTTGGCCACCAGTATGGGAGTATTACACTGGTAAAGCAATAGAAGCTAACTGAGTGTAAGAAACTGTAACCAGAGGTTAGCATTGCTTAGCACCGCACAAACCCATGCACACCCGCTCACACCTGCTTTAATATGCCTTAATCACTCCGTATCCAATGGCCTTGTTCTACCCTGCAACAAAATAAATGGCCTCTGCAAGGCTCGAAACCAGGACCCTGCACACACAGCTAATGTGATTTACCAGTAAGCCATGGCAGATATACAGACATCGGACCTTATCACAAACATATCATCCAGCACAGTCATTCAACAGTATAGGAAATGTATTCCATCATGTAGATGTATGTGTGAGTGTTTATATCCAGCATATAGGTACATACATATATAGAGATATATCAGGAACATACCATGTGACAACAAAGCATTACAAACGAATGAAAAGGGGAACACCAGCGACACCTGTATTATGTAGTGGTGTTGTCCTATGTAATATCAAGACTCCCCCAGACAGACATGTGTCATTCATACACGCAAACATTTGTACATTGGCTGTATACATCACTCTGTGCATGTTATTTACATTAACACAACAGTTCCTGTCCAATCATTATGTGAGAACACAAGGTGATGTGTGTGACATCATCATCATGATAAAGGTAAATGGGGTAACCATAGAGGGACCGGTAGTGTTGTGTGTATAATGGGGTCATCCGCATCATGTATACCTGGAACATTTAGGAGTCATGTGCATACTAGGATAGTGCACCTGAGAGACTGGGGTGAGGACAACAGGAGTATGTTGTGATGCATATTAAAAGGGTTACATGTGTCCAGTGGACACGTGTGTGAAATGACAGCTATGTATGGTGCAAATGTTGTTCTAGGAACCAATTGGCCTTATGTTTCCGTAGGGTGAGGGAGGGATGTGGGGGAAGGAGAGTAGGCATGTCCTTAGAGGATAGGTAGGGTAGGATGACAGACAACACAGCTTACAGGGTCGGTATATGACACGTGGGGGGATACACCTTGGAAGGGGAAGGGTGTTTGGCATTCACAAGTCCATGATTCCCCAGATGGAAACAGTGGGACGGAGGTCCCCAGCCATGAGCAGCCACCACTGCACCAAAACAGCTGCAAAGGTGGTAGTGCTGAGGGCTGTCTAGGAGGGGCAGCCTCACCCTGTAAATGCAACACTCTGCACTTGAGCTGGCGTATCTGGCCTCAAAACCCCTTATTGAGCCCCCTACACACCACGTCCGGGACCATACGACAGTGGACATGTTCCTGTCTGGACCTGCTCCCAGGGGGGACAAGCCCATTCTCAGTGGTGGTACCACCAGAAGGTGGTGCAGAGCCAACAGAGGTGGAGGTCCAAGGCTGGGCCCCAGATGTGCTGATGCCCAGTGCCATGGCCAGCTGAAGTGGGACAGGAGGTTCTGCCAGGACCTCCAAACCCATACAGCCTATGGTATTGCAGTTTAAATACAGATATGACTTACTAATAGTCAACAGCATTCAGGATTACTTACAACAGCATGCATAGATATGACCATCAAACCAACACAACAGATGGTATACATTTGCAGAGGGAGCACAACACATGCATATATACTGCATGACATTTGTACAAAGTGTAGAAGACGTGTGACTGCAACTATGAACAGTGGCCCATTATTGGCATGTCACTGGAACCCCAGACAGTATCTGTCATACCACTGTTCCATGTGACATATATCCAGTCAGGGATGCAATGGCAGTAACACATCACTATCACCATGTACTGGCTGCAATCCTCACACTATGCACCTGCTGTTGTCAAATGTGTGTTCAGTGAGTAACACAGGAAACAAATGGTTCCACACACTGACCAGTCCACAGATGGCCCTACAGATGGGGGTCCATCATGAACAGAGCACTGTCTTGTCAGTTGTAAAACATGCAGAATAGCCATTACCACACAACTTGTTAAATAGGCAGTAGTCTCAATGAAGCATAGCTGCACTTACATGCTGTAGTCATGTCTGGCACATCACCCTCCTGTCTGTAGGCTATTTCCCACTGTGTATGTTGTTTGAGGAACATCCAGATATCATCTGTGATGCCGTTTCCAAACACCAGATCCAGGTACCACTCCCAGCGACTCTCATGGGCAAACACCAACATGATGTCCCTGGATATTGTACTGTGTTTTTCATGCAAAAGGCTATGGGAACATCATCACAGCTGTTTTACATGCAATCAGATAGAGGAGGACTGCAATAGATGCAGAGGCCATCACCTGATCATGACCACCACTTACATTGCACAAGCTGCTGCTGAGCAGGTGTACACCTTCACATAGACCAGAAAGTGTGTACGAGGGACAGACAGAGGCAAAGTACATCACAGAAGGGCTTGGAGACTAAAACCTAAGACCCCTGACCGACTAGTCATTACTATTACAAGTGCATGCAGTTACTCCATGTGCCACAAAGCTGACATGTTGGTGTGCTGTAGGAACACATATGTGTGTTGGTGAGCGACATCTGCAACAGAGATATAGTAGACATACATTAGGTGTAGCACACATTTCTGTCCACATGAACGGATGTCATTGTCAACACAACCACATTCTCTAATGGACTCACATTGACACTCTTTGCCAGGCCCACAAATACACACTCTAACTACATAGTTTGCCACACTGCAGTAATGCACAGGTACTACATGCACCACAGGGGATATCCGGAGGTGCTATGGGCTAGGGCATGTGAACGTGTTTGACATCTGTTGTTATGCTAATGGGAGTTATACTGGGAGTGACTGTGGTTGGGAGCATCATACCCCACATGCAGACACAAGGTGCCAGTACTGACATGCATGTGTGCATTGCTTCATGGGTGTGTAGTGGTCATCTGTGCAAGATGGCTGTACAAGGCTGTGTGAGGGGTAATCCTTGGCATCACACCACCCGACAATGGTGTGCAGTGTGGTACAGGGGTGTAGTGTCTGCAATGTCCCACACAGATGGGTATTGTATGAACTGCCCTGACATCCTGGATACCATTCTGTATGGCCATAGCTTTGCAATGCATGCCATGTCTGTGTTTGATAGTCCTTGACATGGACATTGCCTGGGATGTGCATGTCCCACAATAATGTACAGTGACATGTACAGGTGTAGCTGGTTTGGCCGGCACATGTTGTGTACACAGACTGTTATCCTCCGATATGCCAATACTGACCTGGTGTGGCAGAACCTGCTTATAATCAGCAGGTTGACCATGCACCTACATTGATAGCATGATACAGGTATTCCCTCATGTCTGTGGCATCGGTCAATACAAGGCACATGTGTATGGCATTGTATGGCCTCTGTGGATCACATTTGATGTCACCACATATGGTGCAGGCATCCAGTGGGGAACATAGTGAAGCAACATTGTCCGCAATTATGTGCCTATTGTGCTGCTGTACAGGGTGCCATGTCCTCTGCAGCCCACTGCAATCACACCATGCCTACTATCTGTCATCAATGTGCATGGTACTAGCAATATAGCAGGATATCCTAGGCAAGTGTGTTTGTGTATGACACATGGGTTCAGGACATATACCGGGTACTAGTAGGGTTGCATACTTTCTTCACCAGGCCTTTTGTCAGATGTAGGGGTATGGCTTGCCAACACAGTTTCATGGTTGACTGACATCTGTATGCCTCGTGAGGTGGGCATTGTGTCATAAGACGGACACCATATATGAAAACTACAAGATCTGCTCCCCAACATGTCTAGTGGTTAGACACACAGCCACCCCCACACAGGCTCTGACAGTCAAACACACACCTGCCATGTCCTGGATTCAAACTCCTACCTACCTAGCCTTTCACACTGCAGCAATATGCATTTACGGCATGCACTACAGAGAATACCGGGTTACAGCAGTCCTAGAGGTGTAGTTCTAGGTGTGTGACTTCAGCAGGATTGCCAAAGGTGAGTATATGACTTGTACGGAGTGTGTGTACTCTAAAAGCATTGGTCTGTCCTCAGGCAGATGGACACACACACACACACACACACACACACACACACACACACACACACACACACACACACAGTTGGCAAGTCTATTATTACAGCATTGGCGTAACTACTCTATCACACTACAGCAATACGCAGTTACAGAACGCACAACAGAGACTACTGTTCTACGACATTGCCAGAGGTGTATTTCTAGGTGAGTGACATCAGCAGCATTGCCAAAGGTGAGTATATGATTTGTACGGACTGTGGGTAACCTATAAACCAATTCTTTCTACAAAGTCTGAGACAGACAAACGCACACACATTCACACACACAATTGGCAAGTCTGGGGTTAGAACTACTACCTAACTAGTATAACACTACAGTAGTATGCAGTTATGGGACGCGCCATGGAGATTACTGAGCTACAGCTCTCTCAAAGGTGTATTTCACAATGGATGACCTAAGCAGGCTTGTCATAATACTGCTATGGGGAGGGCAGTGTGTGAATGGGCCATTACCCAGTCATGTAGGGATTGACATGCCACATGCGGGCGCACACTGGGCCATATGTACAGTCATGTTGCACAGCTGGCACGTGCACCATCATAGTCATCGGTCATGTAGCATTGACTGTTGCTACATTTCTGCATAGTGGTGGTGGGGGGGATACCTGACTGTATCTACATTCCTACACAGGAGCGGGGGGGCACACCTGACTGTTGCTATAAGTGCACACCTGACACTTGTACACATTTGCTAGTACTGTACTTGTATGTCAGGCACTCCATTTCAGTGCGTAGTCTTACGCATTGTGCTGGCTAGAGGCATACCAGTGTACTACAGATCTTAGCTTTAATTACCAACATATTAGTTTCTGACTTCCTAGCCTTCACAACCTACATCCAACTGCCTGGTCTGCTGTAGTCTGTCTGTGTGAGTCTGTGGGAGGGGTTGCCCATAGGGCACATTCAGAGGCCATAGTACAGCATTTGTTTGTGTCAGTCTACACCTGTCCAGCTGGTTGAGACTTGTGTGGGTGTTAAGGACACACATGACGCTCAGCCCATTACCTGCAGTGGGTTTTGTCACCCTGTGTAGTACTGGCTACTATGGTGACTCCAGTATGTGTTACAGATGTCATGGTGCCACTATGGGTCTCTGCTGTCTGCTGTCTTAACATTTGGCCACCCAATTCCCTTGCATGCTCACATCCATACCATAGCTACAGGTACCAACACATTCTACTACATTTGGCAATTGGTAGGTTGATTGACTTACCTTGAGGGTGTGCCAGACTTGAGGATGCTGCTGGAGGGCTGCCTATGTTGGATGCACATAGTACACTCCCTATACATGGCTGTGCACAGGTAGTGTCATGTTTGGCATCCCTTTTACTTTCTGTGTGAGTCAGAGAGGGTGACATTCCCTGGGTCCCTACTGCATCAGTGCATATGCTTTGCATTGCCTCTTTGCCAAGGCCAGGTCATACTAGGCATGCCTCCTTCCGCCTACTGGGTCAGGCTCAGGTTGTTCCTCCTCTGAGTCACTCTGTGCCTGTACAAGCCTTGGCATTGGTGGGAAGCTGTGTGGCCCTGCCCCATGCTGTTCCTGCTGCAGCTGTTTCTGCAGGATCATAGCCCATACCATAACAATTTGGGTGCATGTAGCTGGTGAATACTGCAAGGCTCCACTGGATGTGCCCAGACACCGGAACCGTGACCTGAGCATCCGAAACACATGCTCTATTATATGTCTGGCCTGTGCGTGTGCCTCATTATGGCATTGTCATTATTCCAAAGACATGCATCTGGAGCATCTCTCCCCGGGCCTCCGCTGAAAACAGGCTCGGTGGAACCTAGTCGGACTTTCCCGGTCAACAAATGATAAATAAATAAAATAAAAAATAAAATAAAATAAAGTTGTTGTTCAGGTGTGTGTGAATTTCTGATGGGTGTCATCAGCCACGGCTCCAGTGGGTACCCAGCACCCCCCACTAGGTGACCATAGGGGATGTCCATATTGGCAAAGCTGTGGTACAGCTGCATCAGATGCCATATTTCTGAATCGTCATAGCTTCCCGGGCAGCCAGCACACACATTCATTATAATGCCCTGGGCATCACATACGACCTAGCAGTTGATGGAGGGGATGCCCCTGCGGTTGATGTAGGCCCTACCCTGCTCATCGAGTGGTGCTTTGATGCGTAAGTGCATGCAGGCTATATCATCCACTACCCCAGGGTAGTCTGCTATTTGGTGGAAGAGACGCATATTGCTGGTCAACACCTCACGTGTGTTGAGGAAATATACGTGCTCACTGGCATGTGCTGTCATTGCATCCAGGAACTGGTGGAATACTCTGGATGCTGATGCCTGTGAGATCCCCATGATATCCCCAGTTGTGCTTTGGGAGGTACCTGTGGCTAGTATATCTAGGCCTAAACATACCTTGGTATCCACTGGGATGGGTTCCCCTAGGCCTGTTTGATGTGTCAGGTGTGGCCAGCACAGCTCAACAATCTGCTGTAGGAGGTCTCTGTCCACCCTATAGCACTCCACTATCTCCAGCTCATTTAGCCCCTGGTATGTTACCCTGAGTCTGTACACTCTTCTCTATCTCCTCACTGAGGGTTGTTCAGCAGCAATCACATCTTCACTACCCTCAGCCTCTTGCACATGTTGGTCTATGTTGCCTGCTGCAGCCCTTCTCATTTCATAGGTTTGTTTGTTAAAATTTCCCTGCATGTATACACTGGTGATGTAAAGTGTGGAAAAACCAGAGGGGAAGGTGTTTGCTTAGTTTATAGTATTGTTCTGGCCTGCGCTGGTCTGCTGCCCCTGTAATCATCTGCCACTGATACATATCACCTGTCAGCTCAGCTAGTTCACCTTAATTACTCTCCTACTGCTGTTGTCCCTCCCAATTGCACTAGGCAGGTATAGACACACCCCAAGCTTAGCCGTGCAAAGCTAGGAGCAATCCCGAGCCACAGGGCTCCAATCCATGTACAGTATGTCTGACCCGCACAACATGATGTCACCTATATCCGAGTCCTGCACCCGGCTATCTATACACATACACTCTTGGGACCTGCCTCACACCCTGGGGATAACCGGGATTCACTATCCTTTATCTCATTTGCATAGGATTGCCTGCTAATGCATCATTACATGACCTATACTGAGCCTCCCCAAAACTAACCACTGCTTACCGTCATGCAAACCCGCACACAATGGCTTAAAAGTGCTTTATTCACACCCTATTCAATGCCCTTGTTCTGCCCAGCAATAAAACAATCGGCCTCTGCAAGGCTCAAAACCAGGACTCTGCACACCACAGATGATGTGCTTTATCGCTAAGCCATGGCAGATATATATACATCGGATGTTATCACGTACATATCATCCAGCACAGGCATTCAACAGTATAGGACATGTATTCCATCATGTAGATGTATTTGTGTTAATGTCTTTATATATATATATATACATATATATATATATATATATATATATATATATATATATATATATATATATATATATATATATATATATATATATATATATATATATGTATACACACACACATGCATAGATATAGAATATATATCTCAAGAACAAACCTCGTGACACCAAAGAATTAGACAAGAATGAAAAAGAAACCACCAGCGACTCTTGTATTATGTACAAGTGTTAATCCCAAGGCAAGTGTGTTTCTGTGCGACACATGGGTTCAGACTGTATTCAGGGTAATATTAGGGCTGATGACTTTACTCACCAGGCCTATTGCCAAATGTATGAGTATGTCTTGCCAACCCAGTCTCTTGGCTAATTGTGACATTTATGGCCACTATATAGGGAAACAAAAAAACACGCTCCTCAACACATCCAGTGGCTAGCCACTCACAGCCACCAACACATAGGATATGACTGACAAACACACATGCCTCCTATGCCGTAGAATAGAACACCTACCTGACTACTTTATCACACTACAGCATTACGCAGTTACAGAACGTGCTATCAAGATTACTAGGTCCACTGGCAGATGGACACACACACACACACACACACACACACACACACACACACACACACACACTCCGCATGTCTAGGATTAGAACACCGACCTAACTACTTTATCACACTACAGCATTACACAATTACAGAACGCGCTGTCAAGATTATTGGGTCACAGCAATCCCAGAGGAGTATTCCTAGGTGGGTGACATCATCAGCCTTGCCAAAGTTGAGTATAAGAATCATACGGAGTGTGAGTACTCTAAAAAGCATTGTTCTGTCCACCAGCAGACGGACACACACACACACACACACACACACACACACACACACACACACACACACACACACACACACACACAGACTCACTCACACTCGGCATGTCTGGGATTAGAGCAACGACCTAACTACTTTATCACACTACAGCATTACGCAGTTACAGAACGCACTATCAAGATTACTGGGTCACAGCAATCCCAGAGGAGTATTCCTAAGTGGGTGACATCATCAGCCTTGCCAAAGTTGAGTATAGGAATCATACAGAGTGTGAGTACTCTAAAAAGCATTGTTCACACACACACACACACACACACACACACACACACACACACACACACACACACACTCACACTTGGCATGTCTGGGATTAGAACACCGACCTAACTACTTTATCACACTACAGCATTAAGCAGTTACAGAACACACTATCGAAATTACTGGGTCACAGCAATCCCAGAGGAGTATTCCTAGGTGGGTGACATCATCTGCCTTGCCAAAGTTGTGTATAGGAATCGTACAGTGTGAGTACTCTAAAAAGCATTGTTCTGTCCACTGGCAAACAGTCTCACACACACACACCCACCCCCCCCCACACACACACACAGACACACACACATGCACACACTAGGCATGTCTGGGATTAGAACACTGACCTAACTACTTTATCACACTACAGCATTACGCAGTTACAGAACGTGCTATCGAGATTACTGTGTCACAGCAATCCCAGAGAAGTATTCCTAGTTGGGTGACTTCAACAGCGTTGCCAAAGTTGAGTATCAGAATCGTACGGAGTGTGAGTACTCTAAAAAGCATTGTTCTGTCCACCGGCAGATGGGCACACACAAACTCGGCATGTCTGGGATTAGAACACCACCCTAACTACTTTATCACACTACAGCATTAAGCAGTTACAGAACACACTATCAAAATTACTGGGTCACAGCAATCCCAGAGGAGTATTCCTAGGTGGGTGACATCATCAGCCTTGCCAAAGTTGAGTATAGGAATCGTACAGTGTGAGTACTCTAAAAAGCATTGTTCTGTCCACTGGTAGACAGTCTCACACACACACACACACACACACACACACACCCCCCCCCCCACACACACACACACACACACACACACACACACACACACACACACACACACACACACACACACATGCACACACTAGGCATGTCTGGGATTAGAACACTGACCTAACTACTTTATCACACTACAGCATTACGCAGTTAGAGAATGTGCTCTCGAGATTACTGGGTCACAGCAATCCCAGAGGAGTATTCCTAGGTGGGTGACATCATCAGCCTTGTCAAAGTAGAGTATAGGAATCGTATGGAGTGTAAGTACTCTAAAAAGCATTGTTCTGTCCACCGGCAGATGGACACACACACACACACACACACACACACACACACACACACACACACACACACACACCAGTGTGATGGGATCAGAACACCTGCCTATCTACAGATCACTATTACAGTACTACGCAGTTACGAGTTGCGCCACAGGGATTACACATTCCAAGGCAGTCATCATGACCTTCTAGGATTGCGGACATCAACAGGGATGCTGACAGTTACAATGTACATAGCTGTGAACCTCTGTGTTTAACGTAGGAGTCCATCCCAAACAGGAGCATGCCCTTCTGTGCAATGGACGACTACTATCACTATACAGGGTTACAATTGCCATGCTCATACACATAGTAGCACATAACATACACAAAGTGTCAGTGGGCATGCGCACAAACTTAGTAGCACGGGGCTGTTTAGAATGCAATATGAGTCCAAATACACAAGGTTATTCTGGGCATGCTCATACACTTAGTAGCACAGGGCTGTTTAGGATGCACTCTGATTCTAAACACGGAAGGCCACAGTGGTCATGCTTATACAGTTAGATGTACAGAACATGTTGTAATGGTTTCTGGTGTTAGTAGTTGTCATTGTTAGCAGGAACGCTGCACTACATGTATCTGAAACTGGTCATCTACACAACACACTGCTGCTGTCTGACACCTTAGATGTATCAGTCTATAACAACCACAATACTACCACTCGCAGTGATTTCATGCTAGGAATGGCACCTGCTTGACCAACACAATGAGCCAATCTTCTGCTGTAATTACGAGGTTGTCCAGTGTCTGTCAGTCTGGGATGACATGACTGACAGATGACAAGCCTTTGTCACAGATCACATGCATCCATGAATCAAGGAAGTGTTGATAATACCTCATTCATATTTGCCCATATAGTGCCATTCCAAGGCAAATGACCTAAACACAGGATAACACCCTTGACATCTAGATGACAATTCCATTGTATGATTATGCTAACCAGTGCTAGATGTGTTGCTGTCATAATCACAGCTGCTCACTGTTGAACCTAAAATGGGGAATACTGACATCTGTGCAGTGAGGAACACCTGGCTGATGGCTCTGTTGTGCACAATAGCATTACCACCATATAACTCAGAACCAGATGTGGGCCATAACACTGGTACGGACCACTCCAGGTGGTGGTGTCCCCACATTCATAATGGATACTCACATGTACAGACCAGTACTCCAACATATATCATCAGAGATGAGCCAGGTGCAGGTCACAGTGTCGAAAGCTGCATTCTAGAACGTAATCCTCAGACACCACCATGTCCTCAGACCACCAACACACATCCATACATGTGGTATGACATGTAATGGAACAACACCAAGTAATCTTTGACTGGTGGTCTGTACCTAGCCCTACAACAACTGTGCAGAGTACCCATGTACTGACACAGTTACATTATGTGTTATGCAATGCAATGATACCACTGTTTGTAACCAGGTCAGCTGTACACATACCAGGGTCCCTCAGATATTGACAGCATTAACAGATGACTGTTGTTATGCACCATTGAGAGTGTACACAGCCTGACATGAGGCTATGATTGTACGAGATGTTTATATGGGGAGCAGATTGTTTCGACATTTGTGTAGGATATAACATGGAATGTGGACAGGTGCCATGCAGCCTGTATGTATGGCATTAGAGAGTGCAGCTTGTACCTGCATAGTTGTTATTAGAGGGGCTCTGTAGTGTACATGGATATATGAATGTGTACCTGTTGGGGGGGGCAGTGTGTTTATGTTATCCAAGACCCTATCTGGCTGAACAGGTGCTATTTCTATAGGTGCAGTACCTCTCATGCCATAGTGCTGTGAAGCACAGCAGGTCTTGCTGCCATTATGTTTCATGACACAGCTATGGAATCCTCTGTGTTTGGCCTCATAATATGTGGATGAGTAGTTTCACAGTAGCGTTGCATGGCATTATATGGTGTATCTGCATCTTACTGAGGCTGACCATGGATCAACTTCCACTCATGTGTGTTGACTCTTGCAATGGTTACTACCTTCTGTGGTACAGTTTAAGGCAGGGTACCACCGGTTTGCCTTCATGGTTGCATTTGTTTAAATCCTATTTCTGTTTCAATGGCATGATCACTGCACATATGTGAGTGCCTAAAGTGCATTTGTGTAGGACCCAGCATTTGCACATGCATTGTACATCTGCATGGGTGCCATGATAGTTACCACTTCACTCTTAGGGAGAATAACATTGGCTTTGAAGACTGACCATGTGTTGCATACTGTTAGCCCTGTTGGTGTGACTATGGTGATCCAGGTCATTGGTGTTGATGACATCCAACATGCATTGAACACGTGTTGGTACATGATGAGTCTTCCCGGTTCATAATGGGATAGCTGAGTGGCCATGATTATGGTGTCCTGTCTCACAACTGGTATTCCCCATTACAGCACAATGACAGTTGGGATTTCTGAGGCATGGTGGATGATCTGTCACAAGGTGCAATTTGGATTACACTTTGGCACAAAGGTAGTTGCTCAGCATAATGCATCTTACATTGTGCAAGTGCAACTTGTGTGGGGGTGTACATATCCCTCAGGAAGTTGGCCACATATGTGGCCCATGTGTTCAAATAAAGAATGTTGGTCAAGAGGTGAGGTATGTGTTATAACAAGGTCTTGCAGGGGTGCTCTCCAAAGCGTTGAACCATATCTCAGTTACTGCACAGATATGTTCTCCATGTTTCAGATTCCTGTAAGTGAGTCCATATTGAGTACCTGATTTGTATCATTGAGTAGCAAGACCCACAGTTTATTTCTTGGCTGTCCCTGTTGCACCAGTAGACTTTCACTTGAACCTGGCATGATGAGGGCACTAATGGGGATGCATGAGCCGTTGCCAGTATCCAGATTCTCAGGGGTGACAGGTGCAGACCCTGTCTGGCAAAGCATCATGGTCTATGAACCATGTTATCCCAGGCAGAGAGAGGATGGGTTCTCTTTGAATTACACCAGTAAATGTCATGATTGTGGAATACAATCTTTGTCCCTGTACTGCTGCATCATTCTGGCCACTGGCAGAATGCTACCCAGGCCTTGTGACATATCTACTTGGGCTACATGACCTGACAATTCCTACATGTGTTTCCATGCAGTCCAGGCTACTGCATCACAGGTCCTGCACAACAACATAGCATATGTCAGTGACATGTGTATAGTTCTAAAGGTGGTCAGAGTGTATGGGTATGTGGCTAATCATGGCAGACAGGCAGTTGACAGTATATTTGCCCTCATATAGCTTGGTGTGTAACATAGTGCTAGGGTTTGCATTCACAAATGAGTACTGTTGGCCGTGTTTCCAGTCATGTGTTCTGAGGTGTGACACAATTATGCGAACTATGTCGTACAGTCTTTGTATTCTGTTGTCTGTCTATTCCAACTTGGGAGGCCTCTTGCTTGGCCAGATACTTAGAGGCCTCTGTGGATGTGTGTGATATCTGGTGGAATGTGTGTGTGTCCTTACTGTGTTCTGGTAAGGGTATGTGTTGGTTGTGGTGATGAGATGCATGTGTTAACCTCTTGACTGTCTTGTCCAGTCATGGGTGTAGTATGGACTGCCTCCAAGATCACCTCTGTAGCTGCATACCAAACAATGTGTGGGGTGCGGTGTTAGGCAGGTTTGGCAGTATACATGGCATAGAGATTGCATTCCCCCAGGATGGCCACATACACAAAGCTGACATTAGTAAACACCAGTAGCTGAGTAGTGGACATGCTTGTATGTGCATTCAGTACTACAAGTACCACGTACTGTATTTAGTATACTCACTGCTTATGAAGATGTTTTAGACAGTGATGCTCACATGTACATATTTGAGTTATGGATGTGGCAACACTAGCTATTACAAGAACATGGTAGCTACCTTTAGTAGCATTCCCCCTCTGAGGGCCACATCACATCCTGTTAGTTGATTACAGATGATGCAAGTGTGAACAGGTCTGTATCATTGTCTGGGTATAAACTCTCATACCCAGCAGAACCATGAGCTCTGTTGGGCACAGACACCCACTCCCTACACAGAGTCAAATATCAATAGACTCTACTGCCACTATCTACATGATCAGGATATAATCAGATAGTGTACGCCATCACCTATGAAGCTGCTTTTAGTTTCCTACATCTTACATGCCTACTGGCAGATGTCATACTGGAGTTAAAGATGATATGCACCCTGTTTCATTACCAGTACAGTCGGCATATTTCCAAGCAGCTGTTAGTCTGGCAATGAGAGGTTAGGCTACACAAATCTACACATTCAACCAGTGTGTCTCTACTGTCAATATCCACTCTATGTAGATGTGCACATAGCCATTTGGCACAGTCCTGTAACAAGGGTCAGTACATATTTGCAGAACATGTACACATGCAGAGCTGTCATTGATTGCAAACAATAGTAGCAAGGTGGATATTAGGCAAGGTGGACTTTTAGGCAAGGCTCATAAGAGAAACCCACCACTGTACATAGCACATGTAACCAGAAACTGAGGGTATTGCTACTCAACGCCGGAAGTCTAAACCTCACATTGCACACACTCGAGGCACTCCTCAGTATGGAGAACATCGATATCTGTGCAGTAACAGACACCCGGTTTAAGGCTCCAGAGAGCACCCCAACACCACCAGGCTATAACTCACACCACACCTTCGGCTACAGAACCCGGACAAGAACACAAAAGGCAGGGGTGTATCCATATTCATCAAGGATACTCACACCTCCAGGTTAGTGGTGCAGCACGATGCATCAGAGATCATCCAAGTGCAACTGACAATGGACATCACAGCAATCCAAATTGTAGCTTGCTACAGATCACCCACCATGACCCAGGACCCACATTCCGCATTTCCAGGGAAACTGGGAAATATGTGGGTCCTACCAAAAACCCTAATACTGGGTGATGTCAACTACCCAAACATTAACTGGGAAAACTACTCAAGTACTAACTCCCTTGCCCAGAGTTTCCTAGAATTTCTTGACTCAAATGCTCTGGAACAACTGGTCTACAACCCCACCAGAGGGAACAACATATTGGACCTGGTCATGACCAACATGGGCGACCGGTGTTCCACACCCGACATCAACCCCTCGCTGGTTAGATCAGACCATAGACTAATCACTTTGGATATTCACATTCCGCCCACAACCCCAAACAAGGAAACCACCATGGAAATCTTTTTCAAAGCAGACTTCATGTTGCTTATGCCTGAGGTGGAACGGTTCACAGCCCCCACGCCAATGGACAATGCTGTCCAAGATGCTGAAACCTATACAATGGCACTCTATGATCATCTGAAGGAATGCATGGATCATGCTATCCCAAGTCTAACCTAGACTCACTCCTCCAAGAACAGGAAACTGGTCTGGTGGACCCCTGCCATACACAGGCTCTACAATAGTAGGAGGTAACTAGTACAGATAAGAGTGAAATTCCTAGGACAGACATCCCTGATCATTATCAGCGAGAAACTACAATCCCTCATGAAATCATCCAAGGCTAGCTTCAAAAGACAATTTCCCAAGGACTCTACAGACAACCACAAAGCATTCTTTAGCTATGTCAAGAACCTAAGTGGGAATTCTCAGATCTGCTCAGAGTTGGTGCAGACTGTCACAAAATACACTAAACTGACTGATATTGCCAGCATTTTGGCAGACATGTTCAGTGCAAACTTTACACCCCTCTCAACCCCTAAAAGGCCCTTAACCATACCAGAAACAATGTGCCCACAAATTACCACATAGGCGGAAACCCATTAAGTACAGAGAAAGTTATTAGGGACCTGGGGACCCAAGTTGATAGCAATCTCTCCTTTGAAAACCACATTGCCAAAGTGGTTAGAAAGACCTTCTACATAGCCCACCTCATCACGAAGGGTTTCACATCTAGATCAAGAGAGGTAATCGTGCCCCTTTATTCATCCCTCATCAGGCCCATCACAGAATACAATGCCCCTTTTGGGATGTACCTTACCCGACACCTGCAGCAATTAGAAAGACCCCAAAAGTATCTCACCAAGAGGATCAAGGGTCTCAAACAGATGCCATATGCTGCTCGGTTAAAAACTCCAGCTCTACTCAGTTGCATACCACCTACTTCAAGGATCTATGCCTGACATACAAAGCTATGTCAAATCCAGAATTAATGGACATGCTCCACCTCAGTAAATCTAAATCCCTTAGAGCCACACGCTGAGGGACTTGAACCTCAGCACAGAAATAAATAGAACTTGCTGGAGGGACAGGTTCATAACCCAGAGGTTCCTTCGCTCTGGAATAGAATTCCAGTTCATGTGAGGCAGAGCACCTCACTGAATCTCTTCAAGAAGAATCTCGATAAGTGGATGGGGGATCGTAGGTTTGTCCCAGGGATTACTCCGGTGTCACTATTAGACAGAGGCACAGTAAACTAAACCTTAAAAAGGGCACAGTATACTCAAATCAAGGGGTGGCGTAAGCCATACAGAATCGGGCTAGGCTTATAATTGCCGCAGGGCAGATAGCCTAGTATGAACCTATAAGAATGTGCAGCCCTGGCAATCACCAACACACAGGATAAAACAGCCATATCCAAAGCCACAAATACAGCCTCAATGGGACCGGACAGTATCCCAGGCTGTGTCTTACATGAGCACCAAATGAACTAACCCCTCACCTAAACACACTGTTCAAACACAGACTCTCTACAGGCTACATACCCACAGAGTGGCGCACAGCAACAGTGATCCCACTCCACAAAGGTGGCACCACAACGAACCCCGGGAACTATTGCCCTATGAGGCTGACTAGCCTGATCTGCAAGGCTATGGAGCGCATAATCATAGAACTCATAAACAGAGACACTGGGAACCTCCAGACACTCGACCCAAACCAGGTCTGCTCGATGAGTGCAGATTATGCCTACTGAACCTGTTTGATGTCTTACAGTCACCTAGACTTTAGGTGTGGTGTGTAGTAGTTCACACATACTACCTGGACCTCGCTAAGGATTATGACACCATTCCCCACTCAGGTATTGTTTATAAACTCACCAGCCAGTACATACACCCATACATCACAGGTTGGGTTGCCAACAGGCTTACACACAGAACCCACATGGTAAGCCTAGCAGCCTCCAGGTCCAACTCTTAATCAGTCCCAACTAGTGTCCCACAGGACTCAGTCCTGGGACCCCTACTGTTTGCCATATACTTCTCAGAGGTACAAACACAGGTGGACTACAGTAGACCATGTTTGGCGATTACTGCAAACTGGGGGCCATAATTAACAGTCCAGCTGTCACAGGCATCCTTCAAGGGGCCTCACATAGACCAACACAGGATGTCACAGTCATGGCCTCCAGCTAAAGGCCACAAACTGCACGGTCATTCCATGTTGGGAAAACTAAACACCCACATATTAATATATGAGTGGTAGTCACTTTAATACAGATGAGGTAATGGGTATGTGGGGACTACATTAGATAGTGATCTCTCCTTTGACAATCATATCTCCAAAGTACTTAGGCCATTCATCTATGTAGGCCATCTGATTACTTACATACTGAGGTTATCCTGCCCCTTTACTCATCACTCATCAATCCCATCAATGAGTATGATAACCCATTTGGGATTTACCTCAGAAGACACATCTGACAGCTGGAAGGTCCATGAACATACATCGCCAAAAGCATTACTGGCCTCAGACATGTGTCCTATGCTTCCAGACTGCATGAACTCTTGCATTACTCAGTGGCATCTCGTTTACTCAGAGGTGATCTTTGCTGCCCAATAAAGCCATGTCCAAGTCAGGCTTCATGGATATGCTCCATCTATGGGAATCCATGTCACAGTGAGCCACACACTGTAATGAGCTAAACCTTGCCACAACTAAAACTGGAAGATGCTGGAGTGATAGATTCCTGTCACAGGTACTCCCCAAGCTTTGGAACTACATCCCTGATTACATTATTTGGAGCCATCTCACTAACACTCCAGGGACACCTTGCAGATTGGATAGGGAACAGTGGGTACACCCAAGGGATTCTGCAATTGGCTCTGCTCCACAGAGGGACAGTTAGTTAATCAATGGGGTGGCGACAGTTGACATATTTTGGCTAGGCGGTATGAATGGCCTCGGGCAGTTAACCAAATACCTACCTATGTACCTATGAACCTATACATACAGTATCAGCACATGCTGACAGCTTAATTTACTGTTCAGGTGTTGAATTACCCTGTGCCAATAGTGATTGTGTGTGCAATAGTTGAGGGCTGCCTCTATAGGATGCACACAGTAGACCACCTATACATGACAATTTACAGGTGGTCTTGTGTGTATGCCATCCATGTTTACTGTGTGTGCAGGTGGAGAAGGGTGTCAGTCTGTAGGTGCCTACACTGTTAGTGTGTGTGCTATACATTCCCTCTTTGCCAAGGCATGGGTATACTGGGCATGCCTCTGTCTGCCAACTGTGGCTGGCTCAGGGTGTTCATGGTCTGAGTACCTCTGTGCCTGTAGGGCCCTTGGCAATGGTGGTGGGCTGTGAGGGCCTTCACCATTCTGTCACTCCTGCAGCTGTTTCCACAGGATCATATTGTGCAGAATGGCACATACTATGAAGATGCGGGCACACGTGCCTGGAGAGTACTGCAAAGCTCCACCAGATATGTCCAAGTAATGAAACAGTGATTTCAGCATCCCAAACACAAGCTCTATGATGATTCTAGTTGTGCGTGTGCCTCATCATGGCATTCTTGCATGCAGGTGTGTGTATTTCTGATGGGAGTCATCATCCATGGTTCCAGTGCATAGTCAGCATCCCCCACCAGGTGGCCATATGGGATGTCCTCCTTGGCAAATACCTGATACAGCTGTGAGGCATGCCAGATGTGGGAGTTGTGATAGCTTCCAGGGCTGCCAGCACCCACATCCATGATAATGCCCTGGGCATTGCACATGACCTGGCAGTTGATGGGGGGGTATCCCTTGTGGTTTATGTAGCACCTACCCTGCTCACCGGGTGGTGACTTGATGTGTATGTGCATGCAGTCTATTGCACCCAGTACCTTTGGGTATTCTGCCACATGGTGGAAGAGACGCGCATTGCTGGCCAACTCCTCCTGCATTCGGGGGAATTATATGTGCTCATTGGCATGTGGTAACATGTCATCCAGGAACTGGTGGAGTACCCTGGATGCTGATGCCTGTGAGGCAACCAGGATATCCCCAGTTGGCCTTTGGAAGGTACCTGTGGCTAGTATTCTCAAGCTTACACATACCTTTGTGTCCACTGGGATGGGTTCCCCTCTGTTATTTCTCGCTCTGAGGCATGGCCGGCACAGCTAAACAAGTTGCTGTATGGTGTCCCTGTCCACCCTGTAACGCTATACTATCTTCAGATCATTTAGCCGCTGGTAGGTTACCCTTGGTCTGAACACTCCTCTCCTCCTCCGTTGCCTGAGGTGGTTGTCAGCATCATCCTCCACACCATCTTCAATCTCCAACACATGCTGATGAATCAAAGCTATGGCAGCCCCTAACATGTACATTTTAAAAGTTCCCCATGTTTTTACACCGATGGTAAAGAGTGTTTGGGAATACACAAGTGTGTGTGAGGTGCTTTCACACTTTATACTATTGTGCTTTGGATGCTGCTGATGTCATTGGGTGTGTATGTGCAATTCCAGCTGCAAGGTATCTTAATTATGGGTTTTACAGTGAGTACTGCAATTGTGGGGCCTTTGGTATTAAATTATGCTTGCCTGCCGTAATTTATCTGTTGCCCTTTATTTCACTTTTCAACCTGAATCCCCTACCATTGACAGGCATGCATCCAGCTGCTGGCTTTCTTGTTTTGTACTTTCCCTACCCAGGAATGTGTTGCAAAATGTGGTTTGTAGCTGATCTACTGCAATTTTGCTTTGTTCTGCTGTGACAGTTCTGTTTTCTTTTCAGTACAGCACCTCCCCTTTCCTGTTCTGCAGGTAGCTGCTAGTAGCCTTGTTAGCTGTTGTCAATGGCACACTGTGGGTTCCTAGGTGTTAATTATTCATTTGTACTCCTATTTCCTTGCTGCAGCATTTCCTTATCTTTTTCCCATATCCTTCCTGTTTCCGCTCTGGTACATGCCGCACACAGCCGTTTACTGGGTTTACAGTGCATTTTCATCCACGTTCACATGCACATTAAGTTACCTTGTATGCTCTCAGCTAAGCCAAGCTATGGCTACTTCAACACACCCCAATCTTGCAGCTTTGCTTAGCAACAGGCAAACCAGGTTAGCAATGCTCCAATGTGCTTACAGCAATGGCGACACATCCCTCTCTTGATGTAATTTTTATCTCAAGGGCTAACCTCGGTGTTATAACACTACGCTGTTTTGTGCATCCTTACACCAGCAGGAAATCTGTGATTCAGTATTACTCCTCTCATTTGCATGGCATTGCATACTAATTCCTAGCTACTGCACATAATACTGTTACTGCCCTTTAGCAACCCTTGCGCCATGAGTATGGTGTAGCATGCCTGCCATTGACTATTATGGGGAAATCGTGATATGTGTTTCATTGTAGTTTTATTCGATATTTTTGTATATTCCTTGCAATCCCCTTTGCGGACAGATGCCCTGTACTTTAACTTCGCATTAGTGTGGGCATAATATTAAATGCTCTTTTTCATATTTTGTGCATGTTGTTTTATGCCAATGGCTATATATTTAGCCATTGGCATATATTAACAGTATAATAAGTGAGTTTGGTCTGCTGTCATGGCTCTGATTTTATGTATGAAAAATGTAAACTGTTTTTTTCGTTTACATTTCTGCATGCTTACACTATGCGTGCACCACTTCCTGAATCACTATATACCTTCAATTGCATGCTACACTGCTGCGCATGGGGTGATTAGCATACATGCGCCGGGAGCTGTGCGGGCATGGCGTGCACAGGTAGTGCACATGGAAACAGCTCGTACCTGAATCACTCAGTGGCCATATTTGGTGTTAGATCGCCAACACTACGCCTGCACCTGGCGCAAGCTTCATGAACCCCGGGGCATACTTGAAAGCATGACATCATCATTGTCTTGAAGGCAGTTGTTTGGGATAAAATGGAGGAGACGTCTCCCACTGCAATTCTACACATTACAACTGTGGTGGATATAATCCATCCCTAGCAGAAGAGTCACACACACTCATACTACTCAGTCACTGTTGATTTTAAACACCTACCTATATAGGTAAACAAGCTTACAGGATATTGTATAAACTGCACTTGCCACAGGAGAACTCTTACTGCAACCATGATACAAAGGATATTTAAAGGAATGACATCACTGTTGTGGTGCAAGGCATATGTGTAGCTTAAATTGGATTTAAAGAGTGGTGTGAGTTGACTCCATAGCTTTCAACTGTCCAGATTTTCTCAGAATGTCCAGATTTTTGACTCATACCTTTGGTCCATTCATCATAAAATGTGTGGTTTTCTGGCAAATCACTGAGGACTGAAGTCACTTCAGAATATGCATGATAATGAAAAAGCTATTATACTATAGGATCATAGTATCATAGGAGGTTACTAGGCTATTGGCCTTGAGACCCTTATAAGCCTAGACAAGAGTTTAGCCCATGTTTAGACAAGTCAGCACCCAGAGCTCCTGTCCAGCAGGGACACAAGTGGAATCCCAGGAGTGTATTTTCTGTTTCCCATCCAGTTATCCAGGTTGGGATCAAAAAGGGATAATGAGGTACTCTGCTTGACGTGGAGAGGGAGTCTATTCCACAGATTGGGGAGTTTCTGGGACATAAATCTGTCCTGCCAACAAGTCCTATTGATATCACAGACCAGGTTGAGGTCACACGTATGGGTTGCTCGAGTGGAGCTTGACTTGCGGATATGCAGCAGTCCCATCAAGGCGGGGTCTGAGATTGCTTTGTATGCCAGATAGAGGTCACATCTGAGGAGTCTGTATGAAACTGAGTAGAGGGACAGGGCTTTTAGCCTATCTGTGTAGGATATGTGTCTGAGGTCCTGGAGTCTCCTGGTGAGGAACCTCTGTGGTCTCTCTGCTGCATGTGCTTTAGAGGTATATGCCAAAGGGGCTGTTGTACTCAATAACTAGCCTTATAAGGGAAGAAAACAGGGATTTTATGACCTCTTTGTCCCTGGATGAGATACCTTTACTTATGAGGTGGACTATGTAGAAAGCTTTCCATACAATGGAAGCAACATGGTGGTCAAACGTCAGGTTGCTATCAACCTGGGTGCCCAACTCCCTTACTACTGACTGTGTGCTTAGGACATTGTTATTAATGTGATAATATATGGGGATGCCACTCACCCCAAAAAGGATGATGATGCATTTTTTGGCATTCAGCTTGAGGCCATGTTTCTGGCATCAGTCATTTGTTTGGGTGAGACCCTCTTGGAGGACATTCACATCACTTGGGGAATTGATGACTGTGCCCAGCTTACAGTCATCTGCAAACTTGGTCAGCCATAGCCCACTGTTTTTGGCCTGCAACTCAGAGAAGTATATCAAAAATAATAGAGGCCCCAAGACTGATCCCTGGGGTATGCCTCTCATTGCGGGTCTGCTGCTTGAGGTGGTTTCCCCTATTTTGATTAGGTGGATTCTATCAGTGAGCCAGTTTGCTACTAATCTGGTAACATATCGATTGATGCCTAGTTGAGAGAGTTTATCTACTATGCCCGTGTGGGGAATAGTGTCAAAGGCTTTGGCCAGGTCAATGTAGGTGGTGTGCACTGTCTTCCTCTCATCCATGGCTTTGGTGACTGTCTCAAAGAAGTCAACCAGCTTTAACAGACATGACCTCCCATTGACAAAGCCAAACTGTGTGGGGTTGAGTGTTTGGAGGTTGCCAATGTCCCTGTTAATGAAGTCCATGATAATCCATTCCATGCTCTTGCAGATCAGGCTATTTAGGGTGATGAGTCTATAATTTTCTGGATTTGTGGATGCTCCACCTTTGTGTAAAGAGATAACAGTGTCTGTCCTCCATTCGGCTGGGACAAAGCCGGTACTTAGGTTTTGGTTGAATAGGGTGCCTAATGGTGCTGCAAGTTCATGCCTGAGTTCATGTAGGATGCAGCCTAGGATATTATCGGGTCCCATGGAGGCTGTTTTTTTGTCTTTGAGAGGGCAGTGATGACCTGCTCCCTAGAGATAAGGGGTGGGAACCAGGTACTGGGGATGTCCTGGTTTACTGATGGGGGTGACAGAGGGGAGAAGTTTTCACTGAATCTGTCAGCCAGTGGATTAGCTATATCTACAGCATTTGTGTATGTGGTGTCCTTGACCACCAGTTCTGAACAGATCTGGGTGCTTCCTTTGAGATTGCGGACATAGGTGAAGAAGGTCATATGATTTTCTGTAGTAGATGTGGCGAATATGGACTCAAAGTTGGCTTTAGAAGATTTCATTAGTGCTCTTATTTGCTTGTTCAGGCTAAGGAGAGGTTGCTTCCAATTGGCCACCTGCTCCTTCTTGATCCTGGACAGCATTTTTTCCTTTTGTTATATAGTTTATTTATTAGAGATGTCCACCTAGGTTTACTCTTCCTTGCGGAGGTTGATTTTTGTCATGTCAGGTATTCCTGAGTCCATGCATCTATGTAATGATCGTATAGTACTTTGGTGCAGATTTAGACAGTGGATCCAGTTCCTACAGTTGGGGAGGGGGCTGTGAAGCTGTTTATACCATCCCTCAGGAGGTTGTCATCAGCTTTGGAGAAGTTTTTTTGTTTGGTCTTAGCTATATAGGTGTCAGGGGACATGGTGACTTCAAAAGTGACTGCTTTATGGTCAGATCTTACCAGGGAGGATGATACCATAAGGGTGCTGCAGTGTTTACTCATGTTGGTTAATACCAAGTCCGAGACATTATCACCTCTTGTGGGGGTATCAACCAGCTGTTCAAAGGCATTTGCATTGATAAAATTAAGGAATCTCTGGGCATTTGTGTGCTGGCATGAGTAGTTTTTCCAATCTATGGTTGGGTAATTAATGTCACACAGGATCAGGGTAAAGGGTTGAATCCTGATAGATTTGAAGAAGTCTAGATAGGTGGAGTCAAATTTAGGGACCTGTAGCTAGCTATAATTTGAATAGGGGTCTTGTCAGCGGTTAACTGCACCTGGAGTGTCTCCTGTGTGTCATACTGTTTGACCAATACTAACAACTTTATGTTTATAAGTGCAATATTTAAAATTTGTCCCTATTTTTGGACCTTTGTCCCCCCATTAATTTGGATCTGACCAGATTTCTTGTGTTACAAACTTGAGAGGTATGGTTGACTATCCATGTCAGTGTCTTGCATGAGTGTAGGGGCACACAGCTACATGTGAATGATAATCCCATTATTCCTGTGACTGTAGAAGCTCACATTCTCAAAAATTTAGAGAATGCCACATTCAGACCCATGCTCAACTAAGCCCAGCAAGCTAGACAACATTATGTAATTTCCTGGTGCTACAGTAGAAGTCTTAGTAGAAGAGTGAGATTAAAGACATGTCAACAAATTGCCTCATTAATGTTTCCCAAAGCAGTTGCCTGAGCTAAAAGGGACAGATATAGTGGAAAATCTCTCTCCATCTACACATCTACAAATTGGATCTATGAGTAATGGCATTCCTACCTACATATAGATTCATGCACATACTGATACAACACAAAAGGTTTGACTACAAGTATGAGACAGAACACAGTTGTAAGAATGGCATCACCATTACTGACAAAGGAGATGCCTGTGTGCTAAAAAGGCCTCAAAGTGGTAGGAGAGCCGTCTCCAACCTTAAAGGTAAACATTATACGTAAACATCAGAGTTGTGGGTGAAGCCATTCCAACCAAGCACTGGTGATGCACACACACATTCATAGTAGTTACTCATTGCTGTATATGAGACACCTACCTATCTATCTACACAATATAGAGTACATATTATCAAGTGCAAGTGTCCCAGGAGAGGTCTGATAATAAAAGTGAGATAATGCACTTTTGAAAGGATGCTGTCATCAGTGAGTTACAGCACAATTATTTGCATT
Organism: Protopterus annectens; assembly: GCF_019279795.1. Taxonomy (NCBI): domain Eukaryota; kingdom Metazoa; phylum Chordata; order Ceratodontiformes; family Protopteridae; genus Protopterus; species Protopterus annectens. Next base: position 506,425,217 of record NC_056736.1, read on the forward strand.
AAAGTGGAAGAAACTGATGGGGGAGCCCTCTCCCAGAGGAAATGTTTCTCCAGACTGGAAGTGTATGCATGTGACTTGTGGGTGAAAAACTTCCTAACTAGAACTAGAAACACACAGTCTTATGGTAGTCAGTCACTGCTGAATTTGAACAAACTTCCTAGAGTACATTATATTAACTGCAAATGCCACAGCAGAAGTCTGATTTTAAGTGTGAGATGTGGCACATTTGAAAGGATGACCTCATCAGTGTATTGTATGTAAGACATTTGAGCTACAAGGTGAATAAATTGATGGTGCAACTGTTTCTCCTGAGTGAAAGTATACACATATGATCTGTGGGTGAAGCCATTCGTATCTATCATGATACACACACACACACACACACACACACACACACACACACACACACACACACACACACACACACACACACACACTAGTCAGTCATTGTTGGATTCAAATACCTACCTAAGTACACGATCTACAATACATTGTATCAACCATAAAAAGCACAGGAGAAGTCTGATATTAAATTTGAGATACTGCACTTTTGAAATGATGGCCTCATTACTGTGTTCCACAGACAATAGTGTGAATCACATTAAAGTGAAAAGGAATGTGCCTTGACAGGCGGACAAAGCAGCAATGTGCTGATCACAAGTAATTACAGAATGCTCATGCAAGTTATATATACTTTTATTTATGTGATTTGTGGTAGTATGATTAAGATGTAACTGTTCCACATTATGGTGTATTGACCATGTCAATGATGGATGATAATCACCATTGTGAAACAATGATGTTACAACTAGTCATTCCTGAATGTTCAGCTCAAAATCATTGCATGAAAATCTTCACCTGCTATGTTGTGAATATTTTATAATGTGTATACAATATGCAATGTAAATACAAAAAAAAATGTCAAACATATGAAAGGTCAATCCGCAGGATTCAATAAACTAATTTCACCATGTAGGATGTAGCCACTCCTGCACGGAATATGGCTGCCGAGCGATCCAGTAAACTACTATTTTGACATGCATGAGTGTGCCTATACTATTCCTGCATGAACACCACTGCCTAATGCTAATTACCTCATTTTCTGGTGAAAACAATACAAATGAGGTGAATTAGTGATTCAGCAAGCAGGCAGGCATCCGTGCAAGAACAGTGTTAGTTGCAGAGATGTATTCAGCTACTAGTCGAATACATTTCTGCAAAACTGAAAACGGAGGCATGACAGCTCAACAAAAGCATGTATTATAATCTTTAGGCATGCCAATGGCCAAATATATGGCCATTGGCATGGAAAAGTGCTTCATTTGTATAAAAATCAAAGTTATTTTTTGGGTCGATCTCAGACGTTTAAACATAGGGCAATGGCTCCCAAATGGGATCATGCTGAAAATAAAACAAAAAAATGTGAAAACTCAATTTTAAGGGAAATCTGCATTTTTGTCATTATACTCTATGGCATGCAAAATCAAAGCAATACCAGGGAACAGTGGTTGTCAAGGGGAAAGGCTCTGGGGTAATGCAGTAACTATGGACTAAGGCAGTGGGGTATGCAAATGAGGGAAAATTTACTGAATCACAAAAATCTTCTAAGTGCCAAACTGCACCTAACCATGTAGGTGATACAGCACAATTGTGTAATAAGGAGGAACAACAGACATGAAAAGGGGGTGTGTCATGCATAGTGTATGCACATTGGAGCCCTATGGCGCACAGATAAGCTTAACTAAGCACAGCTAAGCAATGGGGTGTGTCTGAGGCTGTATTGACTTATTCCATGAAATGAAGAACGTGTTCGCATTCAGGGAGGGCCATTTCTTCATGTTTACATTAGCTAAACATTTGCATGGTGCACACCTGGTCTAAAAGAAACAAAAAGAAAAAACCCGGAAATAGTAGGACTGTTTACATTTGGGCACCGGGTTTTTGTGGTGCACCTTGGGAATTAAAAAGGGAGGAAATGTGAAGGGAAAAAAAGGAAAATAGCAGAATAAAAGCAGTCAAGAACAAATTACCTAGCTAGCAGGTGGAATGCATCATAGTCAGCCAATCATACAGGCAGCATCTGCAGCATAACAGTATAAACTATGGAAACGCCTTACATTCTGTTTTTTCCCATAAACTCTGCACCATTGGTATATACATACGGGGGAATTTTAACTGGAAAAATGTTAGGAGCTGCCATTGCTTAGATCCATCACTTTGTGCTAGAGGCTGAGGGCAGAGAGGAGGATAATGCTGACAACAGCCAGAGACCAAGGAGGAGGAGAAGAGTGTTCAGACCCAGGGTAACCTACCAGGGGCTACATGATCTGGAGATAGTAGAGTACTACAGGATGGACAGAGACACACTTCAGCAAATCACCGAGCTGTGCCAGCCTCAACGCAGACCTAGAGCCAATAGAGGGGAACCCATCCCAGTGGATACCAAGGTATGTGTAGCCTTAAGAATTCTAACTACAGGTACTTTCCAAAGACCTACTGGGACATCATGGGGGTCTCACAGGCATTTGCATCCAGGGTACTCCACCAGTTCCTGGTTGCCATGCTACCACATGCCATTGAGCACATTTACTTCCCCACCACCCATGAGGAGAGGACCAGCAATATGCGTCTCTTCCATCATGTAGCAGAATACCCAGAGGTACTGGGTGCCATAGATTGCATTCACATCCACATCAAGTGAATAGGGTAAACTCTACATAAACCGCAAGGGATTCCCCTCCATCAACTGCCAGGTTGTGTTCAATATCCAGGGCATTATCATGAATGTGTGTGTTGACAGCCTGGAAACTATCATGACTCCCACATCTGGCATTCATCACAGCTGTACCAGGCATTTGCCAGTTGAGAATCTCGTATGGCCATCTGATGGGGGATGCTGGCTATGCACTGGAGCCGTGGATGATGACACCCATCAGAAATGCACACACACCCTCACAAGAACACCATAATGAGGCACATGCACAAACCAGGATCATTACAGAGCATGTGTTTGGGATGTTCAAGTCACAGTTCCATTGCCTTGACATATCTGGTTGAGCCTTGCAGTACTCTCCAGCCACATGTGCATGCATGTTCATAGTATGTCTCATGCTATACAATATGATCCTGAAGCAACAGTTGCAGCAGGAACAGCAGAGGGAAGGGCCACACAGCCCACCACCATTGCCATAGTCCCCACAGGTACAGAGGGACACAGAGGAGGAGGCCCCTGATCCTGCTCCCGTAGGCAGATGGAGGCAAGCCCAGTATGCTCAGGCCTTGGCAAAGAGGCAAAGCATAGCACACACACTGACACTGTAGGGACATCAGGGACTGACACTTCTCTCTGACTTGCACACACAGTAAAATGGATGACACACACATCACATTACCTGTAATGTACCATGTATAGGCAGTGTACTGTGTGCATCCAACATAGGAGGCCCTTAAGCACCATCCTCACAGCTGCTGCGGGCACAAGGTAAGTCAGTCTTCTTAGCAATAAATGAATGGATTAGTATGTTTTGCTAGCATATCTATGGTAATGCTGCATGCCTGCAAGGGAATGAGGTGGCTTACTTGGATAGCAGCACACAACTGACAGTTATGTGGGACACCAGGAAATGTCTGGCCAAAACTGGCCTCCACACACTATGCAGTAGTACCCAAGGTGGCAAATCCCACTGCAGTATATGTGTGGGGACAACTAACTGGGGGTCATAGGTCACAGGCATGGGTGTCAGTGTGGGGGTCTCATACCCACCCTTCACATCCACACACCAAGTCAGATGTAGAAAACCAGAGAGAAATGTCTGGTAAAGGCACACAAATGATGGCAATGTTGAATTACCCCTTTACAGACTCACACAGTGATAGCACAGCAGGACTTGCAGGTGCAGTAAGGCTATGAAGGGTAAGAAGTCTGAAACTCAAATGTATGCCATTAGAATCTGACCTGTGCTTTTTACTGATATGCCACTAGTCCCCAAGACAGGGCACAATAATATGGTAAATGGAACCAAAATGTAAAGCAAACATCAGCACAGTCTGTGCAAATGTGTACAGTTGACAGGTGTGCCCCCCTCCATATACCCACAGAAATGCAGTAACATGTATGTTTGCATGGAAATAGCAGCCTAGCACACATTGGCAGGGCTGTAGCAATACGCATGAAAACATGTTGCCTGTCCACAATATGCAGGGGTCAATGAGCTATGTGTATGTGTGGTTAATACTGTCAGGATCTGGCCAGCATGTTCTCCTGGCAGTCATCTTGTAGTGCCCTTGGTATAGTGCTGTCTTTGACAGGGCCATGTGAAGATAACTGCAGTGCCATCTGTTATGCATGTCAGTGACACCCACTGCTCTGCCACTGACACACCTGGAAGTCACAGTCTTCTTCTTGTGGCTTTTCCCGGTTAGGGGTCACCAAAGTGGATCACCTGTCCGCTCATGATTGGCAGTGGAGTTTTATGGTATCGAGTTGCCAGCCTGGTGCCCAACCTTTCACAGAAGGCACACACATGCACACACTCACACCTAGGGCCAATTTACAGTGTCCAATTCATCTACAGCATGTCTTTGGGATGTGGGAGGAAACCAGAGCACCCAGAGGAAACCCATGCGACCACAGGAAGAACATGCAGACTCTGCACAGAAGGCACCCCCAGCTGAGGATCGAACCGGAGAACCTCTTGCTGTAAGGCGGCAAAGCTAACCGCTGCACCACTGTGGCTTCCCTCTACCTGGAAGTCACAGTGCTATGTGGAATATACTACACATATAATAAACAAATTGAAGGATGTGCAGCTGAGCTGCCAAAGCTTTTGTGAATATAAGTGCTTTTAGGTACTGTTGTCAGTGGTTATTCTCAATAATCCTTTTTTCTTATGTTTGCTTTTACATATATTGGACATGCCTGCATAGTATAATGCACTCTGTACTCACACCCATAACTCCCAACCTCTGACAGCAAGATGTCTGGACAAGGGCAGAAATAAAAGTGGAACAAAGGCATAATGATAGGCATGTGTTGTAAATATCACCCTTACATACTGAGAAAGTTGGTAGGCTGATGGGGTTTGCAGTAGTGGAATTGTCTGAAGGTTATGAAGTCTGAAACAGTAATGTCTTTCATTATTTTATAACACCACTCTTCAATTATATGTAACTAACTTGCCTTAAAAACACAAGTTTACAAAGACAAGATGAAACTTCTAGCCAAACACTTGGACAACCTTCCAAAAAATGTACAGGTGAGAGTTATGCCCACACAAGGATATGACATCTCAGGTTAGAAAGATAACCCACAAGCAGGAGATCCCCAGCCAGTATATCACCAGGTTTCTGGACTGTTTACACAGCACGTCATCACTTAACTGGCTGTAGCCACACCTCACAAATGGCCTTCTTGGGCAAGAATGTACATAGTTGCCCTTATAATATTGGTCTATACATCATACAACTAGTATTCCTCTGATAAAGCACTGTGATGATCTGAGGATGTCTGGAACTAGGTAATGACACAATACATTGCAGTGTCAGACTACAGATATGTCAGAAAATGTCTGCTAAACAAACCCAGTACCCTGAGGAAAGTCCTGTGTACTCCCGAGTGGTATGGCTGTAGCACACAAAACCCCGGACTGGAGTACATCTTTCTCTGGAATGGAGTCCCACTCTAACTATAGAAGGTCACACTGGGCATGCTCCTACACTTAGAGAATCACAGGACATGTTGGAACCCACATCGGAATATGTGACTTTATTGCATATATATGTCTGTGCATACAGACAGCTATGTACACCTTAACTGTCCTAACACACACACATCAGACAGGATTACCCTCGGCCAGCTGTAGGTGGCCCATATTTGATATATCTGCATCTGTTGAATGAGATACACACACACATATATATATATGGGCAACAAATAACAACATATGTCAAGCATACACACATAGATGTGGGGAAGTGAGAGACAGACAGTGATAGAGAGAGAGAGAGGGGCACACAGGGGGACACCACAGACAGAGTACGTCGCACACACGGATACCCTGAATGGCATACAATGATGTTCTGCTTTGGACAGTGGCATGCCAGTTGTAAACAGTTGCACATGCCAGCATAAAAGGTGAGCCCTATTGTGTAATAGTACTGAGGTTGGGTTTATAATATCACATCACCTTCCT
>NC_056736.1:506433907-506611407 GCF_019279795.1 Protopterus annectens
ATGCATACACACCTGGTAAATGTGCATATAAAGCTGTACCTTGGCTATGAAATGGTCAATATTCCTACTCTGACAAACTCCACATTGAGACAGACACTTGGAACACAAACAGAATACAGCATGTCAGACTACATTCAGTCAGTAGTACTCACAGCAATAATGCATCATGGCTAATAAGGTACATACACCTTTATGTATACCCATAACAACTGCAAGCAGACAGCACCTTAAACAGTATTACATAGCTACACTGTACTATATTCACCCTGCGCATCAGACACAAATTATCCTTTCCCTGCATCAATGGTATAAATGACAGGGATGTGGCACAGGTATCATCATATGCACAGAGTGTGGCGTGGGTTTGCCAGAGGCCTAGGCTGGGCCATACAGTTGACATCCATGTGTGTGTGTGTGTGTGTTTGGAGGGGTATCCTATAGATGGGCTGTGCAGAGGTGCTGTGTGTGTCAGGAGGTGTCCTGCCTGTGGTACAGATAGTTGTGTGTGTGTATGTATGCACACAGTCATGCCATGTGGCTGCCCTACACAGGGGTATGTTGGACAGCTGTGGACCATATATGGCAGGGTGTCCAGTTCACCATCTCTGGCCATGGACATGTGAACTCATCCTGCCAGGGGTCTTACTGGCACCACCAGGCCCAAGGCCAGATGCAGTTCTGCTTCCTGATGGTGACTGCTGTCTGCTGGATCTGTGTCCCTGACGGGACCGGCCAAGACCACGTGCCCATGGCCTGCTCCATTGTAATGTGGCAGCAACCCCCCTTCAGTAGTGCTGGTGTCATTGCTACTACTGAAGTGTGAAGGTGCACAGACCCGTAGACTCTCAGCTGATGTTGGTGCTGACCTACATTCACGTGGCTGACACCCATCTCCCACCACACATTCTAGCATAGACATGCTACAGTCAAGGATTGCCAAGATCTCACCCCACCATCTATTCATGACCGCAGTATTTTGACATGTGGCCTCAACAAGGTCACGTTTGTCACCATGTAAATCAGGAAGAGTTGCATCCACCACCCTGAGTATTTTATTTTTCTGGTGTTGCAATGACAGCCCAAAATATGTGTCTGGTGACACCTGCTGTGGCACTTGCAACAGTGGCTTGATGAGCAGCAGTCCTCCTGTGAGCACCCCTGACCATCTGCCTGTGTGGGACCTCACCTGCACTCTGGCTATGGACAGTGTCTACACTCACACCTGCTATAGTCACCACACTAGCCTGTTCCATGCCACCATCTGCCAACTGTCCATCATCTGTGGCTGCTGGGGACGGGGCATGTGTGGGAATTGTGACTGTGTGCAGGGACATTGTGGTTGACTGTAAGATGCCAACCGATGGCACAGATTCAGCCACTGACAACACCACCTGTGCCTGAACATGACGTCATCATTACTAGAGTCTGTAGAGACACTGACATCAGATACTGAGTGGGAGGGACTGCGACCACCATGACCACCTGTGGGGGAAAGACAACATATGTAAATTAATACCTGCACTATACCATTTGCTGCTACACATGCACACACATGCATGCACATGCACACACACATACATGTGAGGTGTCAGACAGGCATTACGCAGACCTCACAATAGCCAATTAGTGACATTTACAACACAGTCAGACTACTACTTGCACACACTGGACAGGCCATCAACATCATGCAGTGCAGCCCTTTCTACTTCCTGTTACAACTTCTATACACCTTTGTGATATGAGTAGTGTTAGTAGGTGATGGGCCTATATATGTCTACATATGTGGCTCATATTTCTGGTCTGTTCATCATAAATCCTGTATTTGCCTGACACATTACAGGGATGATATGACAACCAGTGTCACTATTTAATGACATATTTTGAGTCTCACACATCAAAACCTGCAGTACATGTATGTTACAACAGAACCAGCTACACTAAAAACCATCTAAGCTTACAGTGAATATTATAAGTGTAGACACCCCTGTTAATATGCCAGGTTTGTCTGTGAGGCCACAGAAATCATGTGATAACATTTCCCACCTTTAATGTGACCTATAACCTGTGCAATCCAGTTGAAGAATGAACACACTGGTTAGGGGTAGCATAGAAGTTGAAATACGTACAATAGGCTGGTTGCATGACTGTGCACACCCTTAAACTAATATGTTGTTAAAGCAACTTTTGATTTCATAACAGCAGTCAGTCTTCTTGGGAAGGTGTAGCACATCTTGATTTATCAATATTTCTACACTCTCCCTTGCAGAAGCCCTCCAACTCTGTAAGATTGCAAGGGCATCATTTCTGCACAGGCCTCTTCAGGGTACCCCACAGATTCTTTATTGGATGTATGTGTGAACTGTGTCTGGCCCATTCCAGAACATGGATTGTCTTCTGGTGAGGACATTCTTTTATGGATTTTTGTATGGTATGGATCGGTGTTGTGAGGAAAGGTGTAAGTCCTCTCCATCCACAGCTTTCTAGCAGACACATGATGATTTTGTGCCAAAAGGGACTGGTATTTTGAACTGTTCCTTGTCCCCTCCACCTTGGCTACAGGCCAACATCCACCTTATGAACAGCAACCCCAAAGCAAGGCACTGCCATTACCATGCTTCACCATGGGGATGGTGTTCTTTTGGTGATGCACAGTGTTGTTCTTGTGCCAAACAAACCTTTTGGTACTGTGGCCAAAAAGTGCAACCTTGGTCTCATTAAACCATAGCACATTTCCCCACATGCTATTGGGGACCTGATGTATTTTTCCTGAGAAATTCACCAGACCTAGATGTTGTTCGGTGTGTGAGAAGGCTTCCATCTTCCAAACCTACCCATAGGGCAGACATATGGAGAATATGGGAGATTGTTGTCACATGTAGTACACAACTGGTACTTGCCAGTGATTCCTGCAACTCCTGTAGTGTTGCTGTATCTCTCCTAGCAGCCTCTCTGACCAGTTTGGGTCTTGTCTTTTCCACACATTTGGAGGGATGTCCAGTTCTTTGCAATGTCACCGTTGCCCCATATTTCCACCACCATTTGATGACTGCCTTCACTGTGTTCCATGGTATATGCACTGCTGTGGAAGTGTGTGTGTACCCTTTTCTGGGCTGATACCTTTTGCAAATGAGATTCCTTTGCTGCTTTGTAAGCTGTATGCAAACTATGGATGTTGCTGTAGCAGGCAACTGAGTAAATTTAACATAATCCTGGTAGGACAGTTGACCGTTATTTGCTGTTAATCAAAGAGTCTCTAATTGATGCCAGGTGTATACCCAAAAAGATGTAATGCTGTAATAACATCAATAGCTGTTTCAACACAGTATTAACTGTAGCCTGTGCACACATATACATCTAGCTTCTTGTAATTTTTTTGTGTCATAATTGCTCCTCTAACTGATTTGTTTGTTTTACAATTGTATTGTACAGGTTATAGGTCATATGACAGGTTGGAAGGGTTCGGAAATGTGTTATTGTGCTCTAATTTTTGTTTTTCACAAATACTTGGCATTTTAACAGCTGTTTATACACCATTTATATACACTATATAACACTAATTTATAAAATATGTGCCTAGTTTTGTGCCTTCATCCTCCAATTTTGTCAGTGTTTGTCCAGATTTCTTGCAATGACAGGTTGTGATGTATGCTACAGATATGTGACTTCTCCTGCAAAAAAGCCCAGAGGGACTGAGCTAGGAAGGATGTGCAGCAGATAAAGGTGATAAAGGATAATGAGGGAAACATACAAACAAGTGAGGAGAGTGTGTTGAGCAGATGGAAAGAGTACTTTGAGGGGCTGTGGAATGAATGAGATAGACCAGGTTGGATGATGTGGGTATGGTGAATCAGGAAGTGCAATGGATTAGCAAGGAGGAAGTAAATATAGCTATAAAGAGGATTAAGAATGGAAAGGCTGTTGGTCCAGATGACATATCTGTGGAAGCATGGAGGTGTTTAGGAGAAATGGCAGTGGTCTTTGTAACCAGATTGTTTAATGTAATCTTGGAAAGTGAGAGGATGTGTGAGGGGTGGAGAAAAAGTGTTTGGGTACCGATTATAAGAATAAGGGTAATGTGCGGAGCTGTAGTAACTACAGAGGGATAACATTGATCAGTCACAGCAATGAGTTATGGGAAAGAGTAGTGGAAGCTAGGTTAAGAAGGGAGGTGAGGATTAGTGATCAACAGTATGGTTTCATGCCAGGAAAGAGCAGTACAGATGCAATGTTTGCTCTGAGAGTGTTGATGGAGAAGTACAGAGAAGGTTGGAAGGAGTTGCATTGTGCCTTTGTGGACTTAGAGAAAGCATATGACAGGGTGCCTAGAGAGGAGTTGTGGTATTGTATTAGGAAGTCAGAAGTGGTGGAGGAATCTGTAAGAGTACTGCAGGATATGTACAAGGGTAGTGTAACAGTGGTGAGTTCTAGGGTGGGAGTGACAAGTGCATTTATGGTGGAGGTGGGATTACATCATAGTTCAGCTCTGAGTCCTTTCTTATTTGCAGTGGTGATGGACAAGTTGACAGACAAGATCAGACAGGAGTCCCCATTGACTGTGATGTTTGCATATGACATTGTGATCTGTAGTGAGAGTAGGAAACAGGTTGAGGAGACCCTGGAGAGGTGCAGATATGATCTAGAGAGGGGATCAGCAGGACTAAGACAGAATATATGTGTGAATGGGAGGGAGGATAGACGAATGGTGAGGATGTAGGGAATAGAGTTTGCAAAGCTGGATGAGTTTAAATACTTGGGATCAACAGTTCAGAGTAATGATGAGTGTGGGGGAGAGGTAAAGAAGAGAGTACACATAGGATGGGAAGGGTGGAGAAGAGTATCACAAGTGATTTGTGACAGAAGAGTACCATTAAGTGTGAGAGGGAAGGTCTACAAGATGGTAGTGAGACCAGCTATGTTATATGAGTCGGAGACAGTGGCATTGACTAAAAGGCAGGTGTCAGAGCTGGGCATGGCAGAGTTAAAGTTGTTACGATCTGCACTGGGTATGACAAGGGTGGACAGGGTTAGGGATATGTATGTTAGAGAGTCTGCCCAGGTTGGATGTTATGGAGACAAAGTCAGAGAGTAGCATGATTATGTTAGTTTGGACATGTGCTGAGGAGAGATGCTGAGTATATTGGGAAAAGAAACTCTTTAAAACAAAAAGGCGAGCAATAAAGACGGAGCGGTTTAAAACAACAAAAACTATTTACTTAGCGCTTTCGGAAAAGGCGGTGCTTCTCCTTCTTCAGACCTTTATATTGGGAAAAGGATGGTAAGGATGAAGCTGCCAGGTAAGAGGAAAAGAGGAAGGCCTAAGATAAGGTATATTGATGTGGTGATAGAGGACATGCAGGTGGTTGGTGTGACAGAGCAAGATGCAGAGGACAGTAGGAAATGGAGACAGATGATCTGCTGTGGAGAACCCTAATAGGAACAGACAAAGGAAAGGGAAGGAGATGTTCTAATGTTAGTCTTCACAGTTTGCTAATGATTTAGCAGACATAACACAATTCTATGAGTAAATGACTACAAATATGAGGCTTACATATGGTCAGTGTGCATAACACTGGACAGTTGAATGGTATGAGCTCAATATATCACATGCAGTTCAACACACACATCTGCATCAGTATTTCACTATGCAAATACACTGTATAGGTCTCTCACATTTCTGAGACAAACATATATCAAAGTTGTATTCACAATTAACATATGGATATCTATGACATCCCAGTAGCTGGCCTAGCAGTGTCACAGTCAGTATTGTTCAACACACACTCCAGTAGTAGTCATATGTGAGCCATCCTTTCCTGGAGTGACTCAGGGCCTGAGCTGTGATCTATGTCACTGCAGACAGGCCCAGTTGCTATGGCCATAGGTTCTGATCAGCAATATATCAGTACAGCAGGTCTAGTTGAGACATATTTGATGAACTTCCTATTTTCCATTATTACATACCCCCTACTGCATTCCATTACATGCTTACTTGTTTGAAATACCCTTTTTTCCAATTATGGTTGGTTTTATTCCAATATGTGTAGCTTGTTTTTTCTTTTTTGTCTCTCTCTCTCTCTCCCCCAGAAGTAGGGTATACATTTGTTTTGCATAGGCAGCATCTTCCCTTTTGTAGGTAATGCTCATGAGCAGCTGATTGCCTGTGCACCAATTGGTGTCCCCCACTTGGTAATTGCATGCAGAACAGCTGTGGTGTTATTCCTATAGCCAATGACATAGCAACACACTCCTATAATTGAGTACTTCATGTGGGCTTTGCCCCTTTTCCTTGCCTGTGAGGAGGACTTCATGGAGGTGTATGAACAACAGCATCACAGAGAGTAGTTGCAAATACCTCTTACAACGAAAGCTGTGGAGACAGCCCAACAAACTAGGGGAGAATGTTCCAGACATAAGGACAGAATGTAAGTATTGCTGTTATACAGTTGAATTAATGCTAGTTTAACAGGGTTTGTGTGGACATGGCTTTTCTGTGTGATTTTAAGTCTGACAGTATTGACATAACTCTCAACTGTAGGGTTATCCGCAGAATGGCCAGATGTTGGACTCTCATGTTTGTTGTGTTCCTCAGACATTTTTTTGTCTTTGCAAAATCAGTAGCATATTGTGGGGATTGCAGTCAGTAACTGGTATCATGCAGTTGTGTTTCTGACTTCATATCCCTCAGAAAAGATATGTTACAACAAACCCTGTTACACCAGCAACTGTCCCAGATTATAACAGCAATATTTCACATATTCCCCTGTTTTTGGGCCTCTGTCTCCCAAGTATGTCAGGCTTTGTCCAGATGTCATGAGTAAGAGGATGATAGGTAGTGTATATCATTATTTTGTGCTTTCATTCCTGATACCATCCCAGTGATGTATCTGACTGCCAGACATGTTATGTGTAAGAGGCCTTATATATGAGGGCAAAGCCTGGACATTCTGTGGGACTCTGAACAGTTAAGAGGTCTGTGTATTTCTGGCAATTGTTGACAGACTGTCAGGATTTTGTAGCAGTGTAGTGTGTCAGTGTTATTTGGCCTGTGCAGGGAGGGGGGTGGATGTATGTGTTGTGGCTCCTTTTCTATCTGCCTGTGCTCCTGTTTCTGGTGGTCTGTCGGCTGTATATATTTGCAGGGGCAGACTGAGACACGTCCCATACTCATACTACACTGTGAATTGGGCCAGTATAGGTAGGGGTAGTGCGTGAGAGGCAAACATGTTGAAATGTTTTTGTTCACACTGTCCTTATACTGTACTGTTCATTTGGCTTACCAGCATGTCACTCTGACTGTGGTTGAGTTGGTTGTGGGTATGCACTTTCACACTGGTGTCTGTTTTTCACTACTGTTACATCCCTGTAGTGCCTGATATATTTGCAAATACATGTGTAATTCCCCATAGCAGATTTGGGTTAGTGCTGTGTCAATCTGATTATAGTTTGGACGGTGCTTGGTGACATGCTTAGGAGCTGAGTGTAGTTTCCCTAATGTGATGTTATGTCCAGATATTTGTAGGATGTACTGTTGCCTAGCTCCTATAAGTGTTTTGTATTTCTGACACATCAGTGGGATGATGTGAGGATTTCAGTCACTAACTAGTGAGAAGTAATTGAGTGTTGAACTTGTGCTATATTAGTCAGTATACATTAGGACAGACAGGAGGGTGTTACCATAGCAACTGTGTCAGCTTATCTACTCCAGTATTTCAGATATGCCCCTATTTTCATGGCTTGCTCCCCCCACTTTGTCAGGCTTGGTCCAGATTTGTTGCACTAAGTGGTTCTGAGCCTACCTCTCAACTGGCAGGATTATTGCAAAATGTCCAGGTTTATTACTCATATTTCTGGTCTGTTCCACAGATTCATTATTTTTATTTCCCTGGTAAATCACTGTGATAATCTGAAGATTTCTGACAGTAAATGATGACGTACATTTCAGTTTCAGAATTCACATCCTTCAGAACATGTATGCTGAAACAAACTGTCACTCTGGCAACATTCTACATTTATAAGAACAATATTTAAAATATGTTCTGAGTTTGTCCCATTGTCCCCCCATTTGGACAGCCTTTGGACAGATTTCTTGCACTAAGAGGTCAAGAGGTATGGTTGTGAGGTATGACTTCACTACTTATTATGAATATATATATATATATATATATATATATATATATATATAAATGTATCTCTATATATACTGGACGCAGGTCCTTTTTCAGTGGAGGCCTGGGGAGAAAAGCTCCACAACATGTATATGATAAGTAGTGATACAAAGTTGAAGCAATGGCAATCAACATGACTGGCTGTTGGCGTTAATACAGTAACTAGATATTGATTATCAACAGTATATACAGTAAATGGTTGCAAGTTAAGATACCTTATTGTTGTTTATAATCAAAGTTGTAACAAAGTTGTCAGACAAATTTTAAAGTACGCAAAATCAACTAGCTAATTCCGACTGCGGATAGTAGTAGTGGAAGAATAGTTGGGTTAAGAGTCTAAGTGGAGGAGGGAGAGAGGGGTAGGGGGGTGTTAGTCTGGATTAGAGCAAGGACAAAGCCAGTGCAAATTTAAGTGAGATTTCAGTGCAGTCTTTAAAAGGCTGCTGAAAGGTAGAGTAGTTAAGGAGGAGGTTAAGATTGTTCCAAAGTTTTGATATGGTACAGGAAAATAGAGCTTTTCCTGATGAGTTTTTGGGTTTGATAACAATGAGTTGATTTTTGTTACTTGATCGTAGGGGCCTAGTGGAGTGATAGGGCTGGAAAAGGGTTTGAAGGGATGGTATTTTGTGGGGGTGGTTAATAAGTTTATGAGCGAGTGTGAGTTGATTAAGGTGAAGGAGGTGTGGGAGTTCTAGCCAGTTTAGTTCTTTAAGGGAGATACAATGATGGCTGAGGTAGGAGGCCCCAGTGGTAAATTTAGCAATTTTGTTGTAACAGGCATCCAGCTTGTGTAGTCTGTCTGTCTAAGGTTAGTAGGTATGGGAGAAGCATAGAGTAGGGTAGAGATTAGCTGGGAATTGGCTATGGAGATTCTAGCTGACTTGGTGAGGTATTGGCGGCTTCGATAAAATGCACCAAGTTTCGTATTAACTTTTTTTATTGTGAGAGATATGTGGGTGTCAAATCTCAGTTTGTTGTCAATGTCCACACTGAGTAATTGTGTGTGTTCTGATGGAGAGTTGTTGGTATTGTCTTTGGCGAGAATGTTGAAGTGGGGGGAGTTTTGGGTGGATTTGGAGGGTTGGAACAGGAAAAGTTTGGGCAGATGACATACCTGTGGAATTATGGAGGTGTTTAGGTGAAATGGCAGTGGAGTATTTAACTAGATTGTTTAATGAAATCTTGGAAAGTGAGAGGATGCCTGAGGAATGGAGAAAAAGTGTTCTGGTACCGATTTTTAAGAATAAGGGTGATGTGCAGAGCTGTAGTAACTACAGAGGGATTAAAGTGATCAGTCACAGCATGAAGTTATGGGAAAGAGTAGTGGAAGCTAGGTTAAGAAGGGAGGTGATGATTAGTGATCAGCAGTATGGTTTCATGCCAGGAAAGAGCACTACAGATGCGATGTTTGCTCTGAGAGTGTTGATGGAGAAGTACAGAGAAGGTCAGAAGGAGTTGCATTGTGTTTTTTTAGACTTAGAGAAAGCATATGACAGGGTTCCTAGAGAGGAGTTGTGGTATTGTATGAGGACGTCGGGAGTGTCAGAGAAGTATGTAAGAGTGGTACAGGATATGTACGAGGGTAGTGTGACAGCGGTGAGGTCTGCGGTGGGAGTGACGGATGCGTTTAAGGTGGAGGATGGATTACATCAAGGATGAGCTCTGAGCCCTTTCTTATTCGCAATGGTGATTGACAGGTTGACAGACGAGATCAGACAGGAGTCCCCGTGGACTATGATGTTTGCAGATGACATTGTGATCTATAGTGAGAGTAGGGAACAGGTGGAGGAGATCCTGGAGAGGTGGAGATATGCTCTAGAGAGAAGAGGAATGAAGGTCAGCAGGACTAAGACAGAATATATGTGTGTGAATGAGAGGGAGGACAGAGGAATGGTGAGGATGCAGGGAGTAGAGGTGGCGAAGGTGAATGAGTTTAAGTACTTGGGATCAACAGTTCAGAGTAATGGTGAGTGTGGAAGAGAGGTGAAGAAGAGAGTACAGGCAGGATGGAGTGGGTGGAGAAGAGTGTCAGGAGTGATTTGTGACAGACGAGTACCAGTAAGAGTGAAAGGGAAGGTCTACAAGAGGGTAGTGAGACCAGCTATGTTATACTGGTGGGAGACAGTGGCATTGACAAAAAGGCAGGAGTCAGATCTTGATGTGGGAGAGTTGAAGATGTTAAGATTTGCACTGGGTGTGACGAGGATGTACAGGATTAGGGATAAGTATATTAGAGGGTCAGCCCAGGTTGGAAGGTTTGGAGACAAAGCCAGAGTGGCAAGATTATGTTGGTTTGGACATGTGCTGAGGAGGGATGCAGAGTATATTGGGAAAAAGATGCTAAGGATGAAGCTGCCAGGTAACAGGAAAAGAGGAAGGCCTAAGATAAGGTTTATGGATGTGGTGAGAGAGGACATGCAGGCGGTTGGTGTGACAGAGTAAGATGCAGAGGACAGGAAGAAATGGAAACAATTGATCTGCTGTGGTGACCCCTAATGGGAGCAGCTGAAAGAAGAAGAAGAACAGGAGAAGTTTGGTCTTACTTGGGTTGAGTAGGAGTTGAGCATTGGATAGCCAACTTTCTACAGAAGAGAATGAATCCTGTGTGATTTGCTAGAGTTCTGGTAGAGTATATGTATATATATATATATATATATATATATATATATATATATATATGTGTGTGTGTGTGTGTATATATTTTATATGTATATCTATTTTTATATTATGGATATATTTTTTCCATATATATGTATCTCCAGACATATATACACATGTATATGTATATATACAAAACCAGACTGATTCTACAGAATCTTTTCTCAACACCAATCTAATCAAAACCTTTGGATGTCTGCATCCTCACTATCTCCCCTTCTCCTAATGGATTGAGAGGTTTGCTGGACTTATCATAATAGGACTTCTGGGATAAGCTCTTTTTCAACAGATGGGCTTTCACTGATCTGTTGTTTTTGACACATGGAACCAATAGATGACTGCTAATTGGTAGTGCGATTCTGGTTTGTCTTGACAGAAGTCTCTGTGCAGGTGAACCATCATGAGAAATATTTCTGAGTTTCAAGAGATTCAAGAAAACATTGCTATTGTATCATTTCAACTTCTCTAGTAATTGTTTCACACTTTGAACTGCATGTTCTGACAAACCATTCGACTGTAGGTACTCAGGGCTACTTGTAAAATGAATAAAGTCCCACTCTTCAACAAATCTTTTAAACTGTGTACTGTTGTCAGAAATAACTTTGTCCAGACTACCATGGACTGCAAAATGATGCTTCAACCTAGTAATGACAGTACTGGACACTAGATTAGGAAGTAGGTCAATCTCAAACCATTTGGAATAAGAGTCTACTAACACCAATTAATGTTGATTATTCCATTTGAAAATATCTGTAGCTACTGTTGATCAATGTAGTTCAGGAATCTGGTTTAGCTGAAGTGGTTCTTTCTGTTGATATGGCTTATTACTCTTGCATGCAGAACAAGATGAAAGTACTCTCTCAATGTCCCTTGACATAGAAGGCCATAGTACTAGTTCTCTCACCCTTCTTTTAGTAGAATCTGCTCCTGGGAGGCCATGATGCAAGACAGTAATACATTCTGGAGTTTGGAACAATCACTTTCATGATGATACCATTGTCAAACAAAATCTCATCTCTTTAAGGAAAATAAGGTTGCACTTCAATTGGTAAACAAGATTGCTTTGAAGGCCATACTCGACTGATAAAGTAGTTGAGCTTCTGAAGAATTGGATCTGAGGCTGTATGACTTCTACGTTCATCAAGGTGTGTGGTAGAAAAATGTATCACTGCCATGACTTCAAAATCAAGTTGCTCATTTTCATGTTGTTCAGTGGTATTTCTGGGTGATCTAGATAAAGTATTAGCAAGATAAAGAAGTTTGCCTTTTGTGTATACAAGACTGAAATTATATTTTTGCAATTTTAACATCATGCATTGCAATCTGGAGGAGCTGCATGCATAGGCTTTCTCAAAATAGTGACTATTTCAATCTGGATAGGTCTACCATAAGTATAATCATGGAACTTTGAACATGCAAACACAATTGCCAAGAGTTCTTCCTCTGTCTGCACATACTGCATTTCAGTTTGGGTAAGAGTTCTGGATGCATAGGCTACTGGCCTACCCCCCTTGAAGAATGACTGCTCCAAAACCAAACTTTGAAGCATCACAAGAAATAGTAACTGGTTTGTGAACATCATATTATCTGAGAGTTGGTGGACTGGCAATTCTCTGTTTCAGCACATCAAATGCTCTCTGATGTTGTTCTGACCATGACCAAGATTCTGTGGTTATGCTGACATTTGTTCAAGTCTGTAATGAACTTGCCTAGGTAGTTAACCATGCCAAGAAAACACTGTAGGGCTTGAACATTGTCTGGAGCTGGCATCTCAAGAATTGCTGTTTGCTTGGAAGGATCTGGCTGTAAGCCTAAACTGGTAAACAAATGACCAACATAAATAGCTTCTTGTAAACTGAATTTACACTTATGAAGATTCAGCTTAAGATTCACTTGATGTGCTGTTTCCAGAACTTTCTTGAGGTTTCTGTCATGCTCGGCTTCACCATTACCTCCTACTAGAATATCATCTATTATAATAGCACATGGATAACCAGCAAAAATTTGCTCCATTGCATGGTGGAAGACTTCACTGGCATAATTTATCCCAAATGTCATTCTCAAAAATCTGTATCTGCCAAAAGGAGTACTGAAAGTGGTTAGCAATGAGGATTTTTTGTCAAGCAAAATGTGACAAAATAAACTCTTTGCATCTAAGACAGAAAAAATAGTGGCATTTGGCATTGGAGCAGCGACTTCTTTGACTGTACGCATTGGATGATGAGATCTTTTCAGTGCTTTGTTCAAATCTCATAGATCAATACATATTCTGATATCATCTGAGCTTTTCTTATGAGCTACAACCATGGCCAATACTCATTTAGATGGTTCACCAACTGGACAAATCACACCTTACTGCACCATTTTATCTAGCTCAGCTTTTACTCTGTTCTGGATAGCTATTGGAACTTTCTGGGCTGGTCTGATAACTGGGCTGACTTCAGGGTCTAACTTCATGGAGGACACAACTGGTAGTTTGCCTAGCTTGTCTTCAAAAAGATTAGCATAGGTAGAAAAAATAGACTGGGTGAAATTAGAACAGTGGTGTTTCAAGCTAAAATGATGGACTTCCCTATTAAATGAAAGTAGTCCCATTTTCAAACTGTCTCTGAGACCTAATAATGACTGTATGTCCCTTTTGACCATGTAAAATCGCAAGTCATAGCTGTTCCCAGCAAAGTAACATGAAAGCACTACTGAAACTTCAATTTGAATTTCTTCACCACCATAAGCAACAAGCTTCTCACCAGCACATGCTCTAGCAAATGTTTCTGCTAACATAACATTGCACTTTGAACCTGTGTCAACTTTTTAACTCTGTGGGTCTTCCATTTATTCGAACAGTACAAAATACTTAATTCTTTGCCCATAAATATATTGCTTTGACTGTTTCATTGTGTACAGACACACCATCAACATAAAAAGTAGGGTCACGGCTTTCTAATTGATCAACTTGTCTCCTTGAATGTTCTCTTTTAATAAAAGAATGTGCCTCTTTTGAGTTACAAAATCTTTGGAAATGATTCCACTTTTTACATCCGTGGCATTGCTGACCAAAATCTCAGCACGTTTCTCTTTTAGACACATAATTGCCACCACAGTTACAACAGTTGACTAGGAGGCTTGGTGAGGGTATATGCTTTGAGTTTACTGATTCACCCTTGTGCTTCACTGAGACTGTGCATACTCTGGAACATGCTAGAAAGCTACGGAGATTACCAGTGACTGGTGCACGATTCACAGTTGCTGTCATGTGCTTAGGCCTGTTTCTTTTAGCTACGTGCTGCATACTATCAACATAAGCACTAGAAGATGCTGGAAGAATTCATTTCTCATTTGTAAGCATATTTTTGTGCTTTTCTGTGAGCTCATATATCAGACAAATCTCAAGGCCTTATTCAAAGTTAAATCACTGTTTCAAAGCAAAATCTTTCTCACAGCATTATCTTAATTCCACACACAAGTCTGTCTTTTATCAACTCATCCCTTAAATCACCAAATCTGCACATTTTAGCCTTGTTTCTTAAGTCAGTTATATATGGTGCAAAAGTTTCCCCAGGCTTTTGATCTCTTGTGCAAAATAAGTGCCTTTCCATAGTAATATTTGTTTTGGGGGTTACACGTTTCTCTAAATGTATGTTTTAAGTACTCGGGGTCTTCCCTTGACTCAGCCAGTACCACTATATGGCAGTTTCCTCCTCCCATGCAAAAAACAGCAGGTGCATACGTAAATGAATGCTCTCTTTCTATGGCTTCTGAACCAGCTAAATTAAGCAGAATAAATGTCTTTGTATGGTCATCTTTATCAGAAAATGCAGCTTGTATGAAAATATCATACTCTTGCTCAAACACTCTCTTATTATCAAAGACAAGTAGACCTGGTTTTCAAAATCAGTCTGCCATGCCAACAAAGTATGCCCAAACACACAAAAAAATGGCCCTTGTAATTATGTACTAACATGCACACACAGCCAGTACTTGTAATAACATTCAGCTGGACAATAAGCTCTTTGAAATATTGTGGTTTGCGAAATATGCTTTGAAATGGCTGTATTTTGCAAAATAACTACACTGTACTACTGCACAAACTTGTGAATACTTTGTATACTTCGGACATCTTGAACAGCTTTAATTAATGCAAAAAAGTAGCACATAGTTAAAAAATGCAGTCGTTTTCCTTATTGTATTCATTTCATGTGACTCAGACTTTGTTTCAAACATTTTCGTAACTATTTTGAATATTTTTATCAATATGTCACAGTTTTGGACATTTCATTTAACTAGAAATTTGTTTTCAGCATTCTGAGTGCTTCATTTTATATTCTTTGAGCAAGAAATAATTTAAGCAAGTTTTAGTACGTGAAATTGGTTTCTGACCTCTTTTGCAAATTATACGTGCAGCAGGGATGATCTATTATTCTATATTCTTCCACCATTAACTGACTGCCTCTTGGTCTTGATTGTGGATTTCTGGATCCCATTCTGACACCATGTCACTCATCTGGTTTACAACTGAAGATGAACAGGTGGGGTAGTTCATTTATATGCTTTATTACACAGAAACACAGGATGGATAGCAGCAGTACAAAATATAAACAAACTGATTAACTGACAGACTACACAGACATGCATGCTTACATCTCAAAAGCTTACTACAAAATGGCAGTCAGGCTTGCACGTGCTCAGTATTTATACACTTGTGCAAGCCCATCGATAGCTTTTTTAAAGGTATACATACATACTGATCTACAGGGAGGAAGAGAGAGAAAAAGAGAGAGAGGCATAAAAATGTTTTATGGGCGATTTCTGGCCATCTTTGTGGTTTGTCGTAATGATGATGGATTTTGTCATGCACTCTGCAATAAAATGTTCACAGATAGGGAACAAGCAAAGGTAGGATGATGGAACATTGATTAAAACATAAGCAGGATAACGGTGGATTAATGAAATATGCACTAACAGTTCCACACATCATATTAATGTGAAAAAATATGAAATAATATTTGATATATTTCCAGATTCAAACTTTTGACACTAAGCAATAGCATTCTATAAACCTGAGTTTTATCTGTGTAGACCACACATAAACTCAAGCTTAACATGCAGAAATCATGTATTTGTATGGACAGTAACAAAAAATAGAAAAAAGGAAGAATGTAGGGATTAGGCTTCATCACAGTAATGACAATTGTAACATCCCATAAGGCGTACAATACATCCTGCATTCTAAAACACGTGTAAGGTTAACTGTCTCACAATGGTGCTATCAGTCTGTATTTCTATAGTGCAACAGGATTAAGAACAATTGTGCAATGATAGCAGTACTAGTGCAGTGAAGGTAAAATCTTTGGTGTTTACCATAGGATGTAAAATGCCATTAACCAGCATTTATCCGTGTTGCGAGATGCTAAGTGTCACACAAATGCTAAGAGCAAAAACAGATGTTAATTTTTATAGGCCATCTCTGGCCATGTGTATTGTGTGTGATTCTGTTTTTTGACCAGATTAAATGTGAAAAGAGATTGACAGGAATGTGATGAAAATGAGGAGATAGCAAAGGGTAGGACACAGCGAAGAATAAAGGAATATGTAGAATGGTGATGGGAGGTGCAGACATATAAGCTGCATGAGGATGGTGATGGACACCAAATGTTCGGGGGAGACAATGACTGGGGAAACGTATGGAATATCAAAGCACATCCATGTCCAGCATGAGTACAGTGAGAATATATTCCTAGCTTCCATTGCGGATAACTGGGTCAGTGCTGGACAAGGAATCAAACTGGCTATTTGGTACAGAACTTTCAGTATTCTGCTGATTTTGGACACCAAGACCTGTCTCCAAAATGTCCTCCACCAGCTGTGTCTGCTCCATTAGGGTGATGAAATTAAACCTCCATTAGTATTTCTCCCTGGTGGGTACCACTGCACTGGCCTGCCGGGATGGAGCTACCTGACACAGTTGGAACAGGTGTGTAGCTGTAGAGGCAGGACCTTGGATAATAATGACAGCATAAGTTACACCTGTGAACTAACTGTGTGTAGCACACCTTGTCAAGACATTGCGGCACACAATAAATAAGATAAGCAGACCATGGTTTGAGTCCCACATTTTTTTTAACGATAAACAATCATAAGTATTCTTTACAATAATTATGTATATTAGCTTCTGCTTGTAATATTTGTGCATTCCTCACCTGTGCCCAAACAGGGTTCACTGCTGCAGAGAAAAAAGAAACATTGTTACTTTCTAAAATGAAACATTGTTACTTTTTTCACCTTACTTTGTGCAAACACATCAAGCAGCATTATGTGGCGGCTAGCACTTTGGACAGTACTGAGTGCAAAAAATGCATCTTCTGCTTAGCTGTCCATGTGGCACCAGGTGCAAGTTCATGGCCAGGGTTCTAATCCAGCATACTCCAATTTTTTTAAATGGGATTCCACTGCAAATTATATCAAAATAACAATATAAAAATAATTATATATAACAATAATTATGTGCAGCAGGTTGAGTGAGCATACATATGATATCATATGAATTATGTGTGTAACTGGGGATATCATGGCAATTATGTTTCTGTAATTAATTGTTTTTCTGCACACTGTTCATAAAGCGTGATATCATGAACTGGTGGAAAACATTAACTGTTGTTGGATGACTTGTCCAGACATGGCAGGAGCTGAGAAGGATGGTGCCTAATTCAGGGCTCAAAGATAGAGTGTAGACCTGACCCTATCATTCTATATCCCTTTCATAATTTTCCTCTCTTTCTGAAATCCAAAAAAGGGGCACCTATCCCACAAAAAAATGTTGTCTCATACATAACTCTCCACTTTGTATATGTGTCTTCTCGACACAATTAATTCAGTCCAATTGGCTATACAACATAACTGTGTTGTTGTTACCCATCTGTGTTGTGGTGACAGTCCAAATTCCTCCAATTTTCTATCCATGTCCACATTGCACTGTTAAAGAAGTGGATAGCTATGGTTCTTACCTAATTTCCTCCTGCAAATTTCTATATTGCTTCCCCTGTGTTCTTATCCTTGGTTTCCCCCCATTTCACCTCTTTTCTATCTCCCCCTTTTTCACAACTTTAATCTGGTCAGAAAATAGAATCACACACCACTCACATGTCAGAAATGCTCCCTAGTAAGGCCCTTCACTTTTTTCCCTCTGCATTTGAGTGGAGTTTGGCATATCACCCCAATGCTGAGTGATGGTGAATGGCTTGATAAATCCTATGGCAAAAGCAGGGTGAGTTTTGACATCAGCTGCACCAGTCCAGTTACCTCCATGCAATGCTACTTTTAATGACTGCATTAAAGAAAAACAGAGTTAAAGCAGAGTAAAAGCAATACTATGAAACATTTATTCTGACAGTTATTTAGACTGCTAATGTAGAAAAATAGTAATCCCTATATGGAGTATTGACATAAATCACTTGACTAATGTTTATTTTTACTTCACTGTAGTCATTGCTTATGGCATTTTTGCAGGAATTATCACATTTACTTATATAATGCCATCCTGACACCATCTGTAAAAAATAAATTGAGCTGGATTTAAACCCTCTGCCATTTGCACTCTAAACATGAACTCACTGTTCTTACTCTTGATACCACAGGGAAAGCTAGACAGCAGCTATATTTTTTATGGTCAGTACTGTCCAAATTGCTGACAAACATACCTCATAGCTTAGCATGTTTGCATGAAGGAAGGCGAACCAATAGAAATATTACTATTTTCCCATTTAAGCAGAGAACTGTGCTTGCTCATCTCTCAACTCCATGCAAATGGACAAAGAAATAGCAACAGTTCTTAATGTCATAAAAGTTATGACACAACATTTGGAATATAAGCTACAGTATGAACACCATAGTATTTGCCAACTATTTCTCTCATAACTACTTCTCGATTTGAAGTTGTATTCATAAAATGTGAACCTTGCATGCACAAACACTACCAATGTTCATGCAAATCAGTTTCTCAGTGAGACACTATGTTAAGAGCTGTTTGGGTTGTATTACTATGTTAGCTGCCCAGTTATTCTTCATTTCATCCAAAGGCATTTATAAACACAATAAAAGGGAATGTACCTGTTAGTCACTGAACCCATATTTGCTAAGACTCATATGTGCCTTGCACCCATGCACTTGAAAATGGATATGTCAGTAATAGGTTTAATGTCATCTACAATACAGAAGTAAATAGCACTATTGCATTGTTACATTTGTTAAAGATTTATACTGACACTAGACACTGAGACTGTCTGATACATGTCTTACTGTGGATATCAGTTCATCACAGTGTGAACACTCATAGGTCAGCACTTGCATTCATGTTTACAGAACGTGTGTGTGTGTGTGTGTGTGTGTGTGTGTGTGTGTGTGTGTGTGTGTGTGTGTGTGTGTGTGTGTGTGTGTGTGTGTGAGACTGTGTTATGTATGCAACATTCATGACATCTTATTGTATACAGGTTAAGACGCTGTCCTTTTAAGTATTTGTGAACATTGTAAGTACAAAAGCAAATCCAAAGTCCACACTTTGCACACGAGACTCATAACAGTAACATAAAATAATTATGGCAACCTCTATAAAGACCACTATGACAAAGAAAAAATCAGAGGGTGCTAATGTTCAGTACTGTGTTCTTCTGCTTGAATAGTTAGATAGGATTTCAAATTGTACAACAGACAAATTGAGTGTGTATCTTTATGTGTAATGTATATGTGCATAGTCAGAAGAGCATGATTCTGTGTCCCACTGTCATCATTCAAGTCTAATGGAGAACAACATTTTACAGACATACTTGACTACACAGCAAGTTCATGCTGCCATCCCAACATTTTCTTCCCAAAATACACTGATGACGTCTTCTACTATAAAGCATTCTGTGACAGCATAAAAGTCAGACATGTGCCATGACGAGTGGATGGGTAACAGAAATTTCACTCCAGGGATCATTCCAGTTGCCCTACTGGATAGGGGCACTGTGAACCAACATTGGATGTCACGGTGCCTGGGCAATTTTTTGGGGCTAGGTGTGTAAAAGCTCCAGGGCCATTAGCCTAGTACACACCTATGAACCTATGAATCCAGGGCCATTAGCCTAGTACACACCTATGAACCTATGAATCTATGATATTTGCATTAAGTACTATGCTCTCTAGCTTATGTTATTAGTTAGGTAGGGGGTTTAATCTCACTGTGGTCAACTTGCTATTGCACATAGTCAGAAGAGCTGACTTTGTGTCCTACTGACATCACTCAGGTCACACTGAGAAAAAAAAGTCTTACATTTGTACATGAATACTTAGCAAGTTCATTCATCTCTCCCAACATCTACTGATGATGCCATCTGCCATAAAGTGTTCTGGGACTGTATGAAAGTCACACTTGTGATGAAGTGCTTCCTTTAAGTATTGCGTTCTGTAGATAGGTATGGGTTCTAATCTCACTGCCGTTAACTTGTGTTTGTGTTCAGTTAGCTTTCATTCTGGAGACCATTTTAGGACAGCATGTGAGTCACTCTTAATACCAGATTCTTCTCACCAGATATTGATGATGTCATCTGCTATAAAGTGTCGTTTGACAATACAGCAGTCAGGCATGTGCTGTGGTGCTTGCCTTAAGTACTGTGCTCTGTAGATAGCTAGGTATGGTTTCTAATCTCATTGTGGGCAACTTGTGTGCATATGTTCATTCTACTATCAGTCTTGAGACAATTTTAAAACTGCATGTGAGACTACAGCTATGTCATGCACACCTGTCCACTTCTTATTATAAACAGATACTTATGGTGTGATCCCCTCTAAAGTTCACTCTGACAGTATTATACTCAGACATCTGTATTGGCAAAAGTGTTAGCTACTGTATTCTAGCTTCTGTAGGTAGATAGTTTGTGGTTCTAATCTTATAACAGACTATGTGCATGTTCATTTAAATATTAGTGGGTAGACAAATTTACACCAAGATTTGAATCCACAGCTATGTGACACAATCCTCCCAACATCATCTTCTCAGCATACACTTATATGTAATAATCTATAAAGTGCACTGTGACTGTAAAATCAGACATATGTGGTGGTGTGACTGTTGCATTGTATGGAATACAATTTATAAACCTACACAGGCCAAATTTTCTAATCTGACCTCATCCAACTGCTATGGGTGTTGTTCATGGTATATTGCTGCCAGTATATTATCTTTTGATTGTCTTTTCATTTGAACCACACACTGGAGACCCTTTAATATAGCCCCATGAATACAAGATACCTTAACTCCCTCTGGCAACATGATATGCTACCTGTAGAATCATGGATGATGTCATCATCTCATTAACGCATGCATACATCGTCAAGCACAGTCCTTCCAGAACCCTCTGAAAGCCATCTGCAGACCACTGGGCATGTGATTGCTAATTCCATCTTGGGGTTGTTCACATGTCACATATGGACAGAGTCAGTATGTAATTCAATCCCACACATACACGCGCATGCACATAACCCTACTATCTGCCATCATATAGACCAATTTGGTTTAAATCCTATACTAATGGCTAGAATTTTATGTGATATTGGCCATTAGCCTAGTAATGTCCCCTCACCTTATGAAGATTGCACAGGTCAATGTTGCTGTCATCCATATGTGCTGTGTTGAGCTGAGGATGAACTGTAGCCCTACAACAGTGTATTCCAATCTGTGTTTTGAGGTAATGTGTTGTTGGAGACTGCTGTTATTTTATTACATGATTTTTCCATAACAGCTTTAGTAATATCTCTCTTGATGACTGTTGCCTTATTAAAGTATGTGCTCTTGTAGTGGAGTATATTAACATTCTAAACATTTATCATTCTGCTATCACAGTGACACTTGCAGTATGGCACATGTGTACATGTATATACCTACCATAATGAACTACTGTGTGACATGCAACAATATTCCATCATACTGATCAAATGGGCAAATACACCTTGTTTTAACCACATATTGTAATGCTGTTATATACACAAATATATAATCAGGTCAGATTTACTTGCAACCTTGGGGAATTCATTGTATGCACAATTGTGTTACTATTCACAAAGGGATTATTCAGGTGTGGCCCCGCAGCATTGTGTGAATGTCAGCATTTGTGTCATTAACTGTTTTGCATGAATCACATCCACCTCATTTGTAATGTGTCCGTATATGGTATCAGAGCCCTCACACACACACCTTTTCAATGATAAACATATAGGCATATGATGTGCAACTGATGAAATGACATGAACTAGATGAAGATGTGCAACTCTTCTAACAGTTCCACTGTGTGTCATGTGATGCATACCCATGGTTGTATTTGGTAGTGTTGTCACACATCTTTTTTTAATTAAGTACAACATTTTAAGGAAAATACACAGCTATGCACAAACTTGTTTGTGGATGGCACTACCAATACTCAACTAGAAGTAATGGACAACCTGCTAGCTGAAAGATTTGTGTCAAAGTTCACCCCCCCCGACCACACTGCTCATCACACAATGTATACATGCAAACATTACTCAGCATATTTTCTAAAGAGAACAGCTCATCTGCAAACTCTCTAAGGCTAAAAACACAGCATCAATGAGCCCTGACAACATCCCATGTTGCACTATTAATAATTTCAAACATGACCTAGCAGATACAGTTGGATCCCAACTTAATCACAGCCTCCAGACTTGTCTAGCAGAACGGTGAACAGCAACTGCCATCTTTCTTAACAAGGGTGTACAATTACCCAATGCAGGTAATTATAGACCCATAAGCCTGACTAGCCTCATCTGTAAACCAATGGAAAGCATCATTATGGACCTTATCAGCAAGGACATATTAAATCTCTTGACTGTGTAACCAACCCATTTTTCTTTATTAAGGCTAGATCATGTCTGCTAAATCTTATTTACTTCTTTGAGAAGGTTATCAAGGCCATGAATGAGGGACAAGAATGTGTCTCCTACATAACCTGACCTGGCCAAGGCATTTGAGAGCATTCCACATATTACAAAGAACCTGTCTCAACTGGCCATAAATAAGTACATCACAAAGTGGGTAGCACAATGGATCAGCAACAGGACACATACTGTTAAAGTGTGTGAAGTCACCACTAGCAAGAGGCTACTGAACAGTGCACTACTACTACAGTGTTCTGTACTAGGGCCTTTCCTGTTTGGTATTTAATTCACAGAAGTCAAGGCAAGCATAGACAGCCTTTGTCCAAACTAATTTGTAGATGACTGCAAATTGTGGACAATCCTTGCAAGTATTAACTCACACAAAAGATTGGTGCCAGAGCCATGGAGACAGACTAAAATGTCCAAAAAGCCTAATTATTCTGTTTTTAAAGCAAATACTCAAGAAAATTACAATATAGACAGCACACCTCAATGAGTGGACCCAGTGCTACATAATCTGGGTATGGAAGTTTAACTGCCATGTATCCACAGTGGTGACAAATCCCTTCTATTTGGCACAAGTCATAAGAATGGGCATGTCATCCAGATCAAAGGAGTTTATAATTCCATTGTACGCAGCCCTCATCACAACAGTAACCAAGAACAATGTGCCCTTTTACATGTAACTCACTAGACATCTGCTACAGCTGCAGCAACACCAGAGATTTTGCACAATGAAGAAAGAGGGTATAGAAGACAACTCCTACTTTGAAACATTGAAATATATTACTGTGTTCTGTCCCCTACAGACAACTAAGGGCTGATTTGTGTCTGCCCTACAGATCATTCTATAATCTGGACATGATGGAAATGTCACACATTATTAAAGCAAACTGCATGAGATGTTAATCTAGCCTCTGATGTAATAAATGAGGTTGGAGAGATAGAAATATCTCTCAGACACTACACCTTCACTGGAACAAGCTTGTCATTCATGTCAAGCAAAGGCCTTTCCTGACCCTATTTAGTGCAAACTACATCAATGAATGGTTAATGTTAGTTGCACTCATGTGTTACACCCATGTCTCACATGGGTAGAGGCAGTTGGTCTAAGATAACATAGCATAGGCTCATAAACATGTGAACTTTGTTCTCATAGCTATTTAAAATTGTAAACACATGCTAAATATGGCTAGGATTTTTTGTCATTTTGAAACAATAGCCTAGTACTCTCCTATGAAACTATGAAGTCCAATTGCATCCTAGGTACAGTTATATTGTGACTACAGCATCAGATAAGTAATGGTATATCACTTCAGTATTACCACTTGATAGTTTGCATGAATGCATATGCATGCATGTCAGGATTTTATGCCAGTATAACAATTTCAATGTCAGTGTCAGGGGACAGAGATCATGCGGCATATGTCTTGATGTGTGCTTCTTCACTGCTCTCCATGCATTGTTTGACATGTGAACACTATCACAGTGATGGCTTCATCACTCATTGATGCTAGACTTTGCACTGCTGTAGTTTCTGTGCACATGGACATAGCTGATGCATTGCCATCAGTCTCACATACTACTGTACTATTCATTATAACACACCACTTCTTAATTCACTCATCAATTGCAGATGTTTTAGACAATATATATTGCTATAGTATGTGAAAGATGCATGCAATGCACAGCTAAGTGTATGGAATCCAGTCATAATAGTGTGCTGTTTGTAAGTGTGGTTGTTTTTATGGCTGACACCTACATCAGCTGGAAATCCTTTACTCAAGTGTATTACATTTGGCACAGTGAGCTTGCACACATCTTGTTACCCATGCAGAGCTGTTCTATGGTATGCATACTAAAGAGGAACTGACAGTGCAGACTTCCCTTCTAGGTGTTGTACAATATACATATGTGATATGTATTTCTGTGCTGCACCCAGAAAATAAAGAGATCATTGACAACATTTTTGCCATGGGTTTAATTTTTGTAAATGTGGCTTGTGGCTTATGTGTCATGCAAACCTCTAAAGTGACCAGGACTGGCCCTGAATTAAACACTGCCCCACCTAACCCCTCCAAAGACAGTTTAATTTTTAGAAAAGGGTAGGTGACTTCACCTTATAGAATACTGGCAATCATTATAGTTGTGCATGTCTGTTCATGCAGAACATTATAATGACTTAAACTCACATAGGTTCATAGGTTCATAAGTAGGTACTAGGCTATCGGCCCAAGGGCCTACATAAGCCTAGCCAACAAGTTCCCTGGCTTTCGCCACCCAAGAAAGTTATTTTCTTGTGCCCCTGTCAAGCAGAGCCACAGAAGTGATCCCCGGGGTGAATTTCCTATTTCCCATCCATCAGCAAGATTTCTCTTGAAGATTGCTATTGAGGAACTCTGCTTGTCATAGATAGGTAGCTTGTTCCAGAGTATGGGAAGTCTCTGGGATAGGAGTCTATCCCTCTAGCATGTTCTGTTTATTGTGAGGACAAGATTCAGGTCCCTAGAGCATGTTTCTCTGAGGGATTGGGATTTTTTTAGGTGTAGCATGTCCAACAGCTCTGGGTTTGACATAGCTTTGTATGTTAGGCAGAGATCACCTCGGAGTAGGCAATATGCTACAGAGTAAAGTTGGAGTTTTTTGAGATGATTGGCATAGGGCATCTGTTTGAGGCCCATAATCCTCTTTGTGAGGTACATCTGTGGCCTTCCCAGCTGTTGCAGATGTCTTGTGAGGTACATTCCAAAAGGGGTATTGTACTCAATAATGGGTCTAATGAGAGCCAGGTGGAGGGGAACAATGATTTCTTTTTTCCTTGATGAGAACCCTTTCATGATAAGGTGTGCCATGTAGAAGGATTTCCTGACTTCTGTGGCGATGTGATTATCAAAGGTGAGACTACTGTCCACCTAAGTACCAAGGTCCCTTATCACACCTTTGGCATTGAGTGGACTGCTGCCTATGTGATAGTTCATGGGTACAGAGTTTTTACCAAAGGAGATGACAATGTACTTTTTGGCACTAAGCTTGAGGCTGTAGCTTTGACCCAAGACATCTGTCTCAGTGAGGCCCTTCTGTAGAATGTCCATGTCATTTGGGGGCTCAACTATGGCACCTAATTTGCAGTCATCTGTGAACTTCATCAGCCAGAAGCCCTCTGTGTTAGCCCTTACTTTAGAGAAGTAGATATCAAACAGGAGAGGACCCAGGACTGAACCCTGTGGTACTCCACTTGTCACTGGTTTGAAGTCAGATTTGGAGTCTGCAACTTTTACTGTGTGGGTGCTGTCACTGAGTCAGTTGGCAACCCATCTTGTGATGTATGGATTTATACCCAGTTTAGTGAGTTTGTTTATAATTCCAGAATGGGGGATGGTGTTGAAAGCCTTGGTGAGGTAAAGATACGCTGTGTGAACTGCCTTACCCTCATCTACGGCATTAGTGACTGTTTCAAAGAAGTCTATCAGGTTCAGGAGGCATGATCTGCCTTTCACTAACCTGAAATGGGTGGGGTCCAGAGTTTGGAGGTTACCAATATCTTTATGTGTTCCATGATGATACATTCCATGGCCTTGCAGACCAGGCTTATCAGGCTAATAGGACAATTGTCCCCAGGGTCCGTGGTGGCTCCCCTTTGTGGAGTGGTATAACTGTTGCTGTGCACCATTCAGTGGGTACAAAGCCTGATGTGAGGCTATGATTGAACATGGTGCTTAGGTGGGGGGGCCAGTTTATTCTGACGTTCGTGCAGAACACAGCCTGGGATTTTGTCTAGTCCCATGGAAGCTGTGTTCTTGGCTTTGGAGAGTGCAGTTTTTACCTGTGTAGTTGTGATTGCAGGGACTCTGCAGTCTTCCGGTATAGATAAGGGCCCTTTACAGGGTGAGGGGGGGGTAAAGTTAGCACTGAACTTATCAGCCAGGATGTTGGCGATATCAGTTGGTTCTGTAATTTTCATGCCATTGTGCTGTAACTCAGAGCAGATCTGTGTGTTGCCATTGAGATTCTTGACATAGCTATAGAATGCTTTGTGGTTGTTCTTAGAATCAGTGGCAATCTTTTTTTCATAGCTAGCTTTGGAGGATTTTATGAGGGATCTCAGCTTCTTGCTGAGGCTGACCAGGGAGCTCCTCCACTCATGGGATTTTTCTCTCTTCTGCAATAGTTTCTTCCTTCTGTTGTAGAGTTTGTTTATAGGAGGGGACCACCAGATTGGCTTCCTTCTTTTGGAGGATAGTGTCTTGGTTCTGTTAGGGATAGCACGATCAATGCACTCGAGCAAGTGTTTATAGAGTGCATTTGTGTAAGATTTGGCAGTCATAACTGTATTGTCCATCTGCATGGGTGTTGTGAAGTTTGCCACTTCTGTCCTAAGAAGCATGAAGTTGGTTTTGGAGAAATTGTTTACAGTGGTTTCCTTAATGGGGGGGGGGGGGCAGGATGTGGATATCTAAGGTGATTAGATTATGGTCAGATCTGAACAATGAAGATTTGACTTCAGATGTGGAACACAGGTCACTCGTGTTGATAATGACTAGGTCTAGAATATTGTTGCCCCTGGTGAGGGTGTGGATAAGTTGATTCAGGGCATTGGAGTTAATGAATTCTATAACGTGTTGAGCAAAGGAGTTGGTACATGAGTAGTTTTCCCAGTTAATGGTGGGGTAGTTAAAATCACCCATTATTAGGGTGTTTGTTTGAACCCTAATATTTTCCAGTATATCGAGAAAAGAGGAGTGGGAATCCTGAGGCATGGTGGGGGATCTGTAGCAAGCTACAATTTGGATTGCAGTTCTGCCCAGAGTTAGTTGCACTTGGATAATTTTAGAAGCATTATGTTGGGCAACTAGCCTGGAGGTTTGGATATCCTTAATGAATATGGACACACTTCTGCCTTTGGTGTTCCGGTCCAGGTTAGATGTCTGAAAGGTATGGTATGCATTATAGCCTGATAGTGCAGGGGTGCTCTCTGGAGCCTTGAACCAGGTTTCAGTCACTGCACAGATATTAATGTTCTCCATTTTAAAGAGTGCCTCGAGTGAGTGCATTTTTAGGTTTAGACTTCTAGCACTGAGTAGGATCACCCTCAGTTTTTGCTTGCCTGTACCTGTTAAGGTGGTGGGCTTGTCATTTGAACCTTGCCTAAAAAAGGCACTATAGGGATGGCAAGAGCCTTAGCCAATATCCGGAATCCAAGGGGCGACAGGTGCTGGCCATCTGTGGCAAAGCATCATGGCCTATCGACCATGTTGTCCCAGGCAGACAGATACTGGATCCCCTTAGAATGATACCAGAAGCTTAGCCAATTGTTGAAGTCTAGCAATATCACATATTAATGTTTTTAATATTTTAAAATTGTTTATGATTGTGCCTGCTTCTGTCAACAGTTGTCCATGAGTCTGTTATTTATTTCTCCATGACTGTGAGATCTTTGCAACATGCACATACTCCCTATCGTATAAAACATCCTTGCTAAATGCCCTCTCTAGTCAGGGATATCAATATTACAACCATTCATCTTTATTTACAGGTACCCTTGTGTGGCAGTCACATATATACAATCATGTGTGATGATATGAACATACTTGCACAGGAGAGGTAAACAGCAGTATGTGTTGTGCTATGTAAATATGCACTTAATATTGTGCCACTGCCTTGTCTTAGAAGTGTACATACATTGACATATCCTATTGTATGTACATTACCATATTGTACATACCCTCTTTTTCTTTCTTCATTCCTATCATTAAGTCTGTGGCCATTTTAATCAGCAAACTTTCCCTGCCTAGTGTATCAGTGTTCCATTGTATTTGCCCCTATTGTATTTGACTCCAGCATCCAATATTTCATTATGCAAAAACTTGTTCTGGTACACATTGCACTGATGATACTTTTCTGTAATGTGTTAATACTGCAGTCATTGCAGTAATTTCACCCAGGTAGTCATTGTGGCTCTCTGCTTAATCTCATAAAGCAAGTTTGCCCATAGACAAAGTAGTATGCATGTTCTCTTTGTGTTCATGCTCCTCTGCATGGTTTCCTGGCAGAAAGCACTATTGCAGGCCATGAAACCTCTCTTGTATTTGTGTAATGTGGCACACACCATGCATATGTGATTAGTGCTGATGCTCATCATGCAAACACATAAACTTTGTGTAGGCTTTGAACAAAGCTTGCATGGAGTTTATTGAATCCCAGGTATGTCTGGCCAATCCATGGTACTGTATTGGCTGGTGATGGGTCACCATACCTAGAAAAATCAGGGGTGTTTGCAGTTGTATATTCGGCCTACCATTGGCTCAGGAGGTCCTGCCTGTGCCTCTTCATGTCACTATAATGGTTACAGCAATGTTTACCAGTACATGGAATGCCAATTGCACTGGTGACTGCCTTGGTTAAGCTATTACAAGCCTCAGCCTTGTACTGAGACCTGCTATAGACCTCTCACAGAACCCTACAGCTGTAACACTTTATTAGGAGTGGCACAAAGATCCTGGACTCCTCTTGAAACCACATTTGGGCTCTAAATGGAGCACCACCCACACCATCACCTGTTGTGTCTTCTCAAGGATATCTGTAAATTTGGAAGGGAAATGGTGCCAAACTCTGATCTTATGTGTACCAGACTGTATGCAATGATAGACAACTTTAGCAACTGCAATTGCATGATAGAAAGCATAAAAATGATTGGTAGAGAAATTGGAATTAATTACTTCAAACTACACTGCAAGTGTGAAAAAAGGCAGTGAGACTTGGCCATGTGATTCAGTGTACTTACACATGCTCCACTGGGAAATCATCAAATATTTTTTGCTGATTATATCTGAATTAATTTTCAAAAGCATATTGTCACTTATGGCCATTCTTTCTTGTATGGTGGACAATAATCATACATATACGCTTATGACACACTGATATGACATTACATTTTCCATGACATTTGTAGTAATCAATGTTGGTAATAGATACAATTATATAAATTAAGACATAATGGGTTGGTAGAGCATACATTTTACAATCTGTGACTGATAGCAGCTGGAAATTGTACCTATGACCAAAACGCCTCATTTGTGTTTATTAACAGTTAATGCCACATGATTACTAACATTTTTTGCTTGTAAGTATAGGTGCAACAATTTCCACATTAGCACAGATCTAATTATTACAAGCCTCTGTATGTTTAACTTTAACTTGTAATGTTAGTGGAGTTATATTGAGATGCCATTCTTTGTTGCTATAAGACAATTTTGTTTGCATTGATTTGAATGAGCTAACTAAAACATGTTTAGGTATAGGCCACACATAGTTCATATGACATACTGTCCTACACACCTAATAATGATACTTGTGATGAGTCATACTTGATTCCAATAACTATTTTAAAATTATATTTATGTAGGTGTACTTTAACTATGATCATTGTTATGATTAACACACTTCAAACAAAGTACTGTTATCTTAGATTTAATTTCATAGAGTTATTTTCATATTTAACATTCATTTCGCAAAGCTGTTTTGCAAAATTCATTTTGCAGCTTAACATTTATACTTAATTACTAATAAAAATTCTGTAACAACAGTGATTCTGACCCTTCAGTAAAACTACTTGTAATACGGATTCAGACCTTGCACTGGCTCTGCTGTTACTCACAGTATATTACATTAACAGATTGAGCCACAAAAAGTTACCTAACAGGTGTATTTCCTTCACACAGCACTGTCCAGAGTGTTGACAGAAGCACAGTGGGACCAGTCTTCTTTGCACTCCTCATAGCATCCCAAATTATGTATTTGCCTTCAGAAATGAACTGTTGTCCACTGCTGACGTTAAACAGTGTACATTGCCAAATATTGAGCAAAGGCAGAAGATTAAAAAGTAAAAAAAAAAAAAAAATCATCCAGTCATTTAGCAGTGTTTGCAACATGATAACTTGCATTTCTATTGTACATCATCATGCCTTCATGTAATGACACATATCGAGGAAGGGGCCACTTACATAAGCTCATTTTGTACACAGGATATACAAGTAAAATTAAACGTTTTAATTAAATGTCTTACTGTAATGATTATTTCTTCTGATGCAATTCAAATAGTTTGGAATAAGTATGCATATTTCTACATTCAATATATTGTTGATGTTCTTTCCTCACACTTTAGTCCATGTCATATATGTTACATTATGCATATAAAAATGTAGTATTACTAAAAACAATAGTTCATGTTCCAAGACACAAACATTTTTAACTGTGAATACTAACTTTAAAATATCAAAAACTGGAATCAAACCTATATTACTGGTGCTGTTACTTATATCTTACTACATTAATATATTGAGCCACAGAGAAAGTCACATAAGAGGTCTTTTTTGACTATCAGTCTTGTTTAGAGAGCTTACAGAAGCACAATGGCACCAGTCTTATTTCACTGCTATTGGAAAAACTGTGATGAAAGCACATCCATCAAACATTGTTCACATGCAGGTAACACCTCAACTTCTAGCTAGGGTCATGGAACTAGCAGTGTAACTCTTGTCAGAGGTAGTTCATGTAGTTTGGGGCAGCAGTAAACTGAATCCTCCCCGAAGAATTGTTCATACCTATCCAGGATGGCAGGATGTATAGTGAAAACATAAGTGCTTTGACTGTGTTCCTGCAGACCCATATGGTACACTACATCTTTACCATATCACCTCATACCACACACACACACACACACACACACACACACACACACACACACACACACACACACACACACACACACACACACACACACACACACACACACACACACACACACACACACACACGCACACACAGACACAGACAGCCACACACACACACACACACACACACACACACACACACCACACGCAAACACTTCTTTGGTGTCAGGCTTGCCCCCCTGTAAACTTACCATCCCCACCCTGTGCAAGTGATGCTAACTGTGCTCTGCTCTTTGCACATTTCTTTATGACATAGGGTTGCCTATGTTTCATATGAATAGCTAACGCTTGCTTTCTTCAAATATATTGTACTGAACTGCACTTTTTTATTCTGATCAAGTTTAAACAATCATTAAGGTTTTGATCCTCATTGTATGTGTCTTAGTGTTAGTGGTAATGCAGTTCTACTACTTATGAATTACTGCTTGCTCAGTACCTCATGTGGATGATGCTGAGAATGCTCTGGTCACTGCTGGAGTTTCTAAGCTGAGCATGATGCAGAGTATTGGGCAGGCCGAGCATATGTGTTTGATCAATACATATTTGTTTTAGTACTCTATTAGATGTCATTTTCCTAATTTGTGTCCTACGTATCAATGCTGTATTTTTATTTTTTAGGGATGTGTAAGTATGCTTGCTAATGAACCTCTGTGGATGACTGTGAAATTTGACTTAATATTGTTGACATTGTTTTGACATGAGCCAGCTTTGGTTAGACATACAGGCTGTATACCATGTGCTATCAAACACCATGTTTATATACCTTCTAATTCAGTATTTATATTGCATATGTCATTCTTGAGTTGCTGTGAACATTCCTGAAAAGATGAGCAATGTTTTATTTTAGTGATGTCCAACATTTGCATATGAAGGTAATCTTTTGTTTTTCTTTCCTTTATAGGTTCATCACTTACCTTGGTTAATGCCGCTGATACAATTTGTGTCTCCTAGAGATGACTCTGTCTGATGCTCACAGAAAACAACTACTACATACGTAAGTAAAGGCAGGTAATTTTGCATGCATTACTGCTACTTTTTGTATGTGCTTAGCTTCTTAAGTTTTCAGATCAGTAATGAGTGTATATGCTAGTCTCTGCCTTTTAGTCAGGGCCATAGCATATTGTGCATGCCTCTGTTTAGCAGGATCATCCCCAGCTGCTGTTTTTTCCTCTGACTCCTCATCTGTGTCTGCTGGCTCTGCTGGCCCTGCATATAGTGCTAAGAACTGCAATCGCTGGCCTTGTAGTCCTGCTGCATTTGTTTCCTAACAATGATATTATGTAACATAGCACACACTGTCAGTATTTTGGCTGAGGTGGCTGAATGATATTGCAGGGAACCTCCAGATGAATCAAGACATCAGAAGCAAGCCAAAACAAGCTTTATAATATTTATAGTTTGAGCATGTACAGCATTGTAATCTTGCTCAAGTGGGTAAGTGTTTTATGGGTGTCATGAACCAAGGCATAATCTGCATCCCCCACTAGATACCTTTGTGGAAATTCACCCCATTAGACTTTAGATACAGCCACAGGTGTGTCATATGTGGGAGTCATGGAAACTACCATGCTTACCTGCACACAAATTACAAATGATTCCTTGAGCATTACAGGCCACCTGATAGTTTATAGGGTGACATCATTTTCTGTTTATGTTGATGAACCTCTTTCCCTGTTCAGAGAAATGTGTTCTGGCTTAAAAATGTTGTAAGGTGGTAGCTCTGTCCTCTGGGGTATGTGGAAACCAGATATGCTCCCTTAGATGTTGCTGTATTCCATTGAGTAATTGGCGTAATATTCTTGAGGCTGAGGCTTGTGGTACCCATTATATGTTCTCTGTGGGTCTCTGAAAAGTGCTTGTAGCAAGTATAAGTAATGCTACACATATCTTAGTTTCAATGGGATGGGTTCAACATGATTTCTCCAGGGTCTCAGGTGAGGGTGGCAGATGTTGTCTATTTACTCAAAGGTATCCCTGTCCACTCTGTAGCACTCTAATATTTCCATATCATGAAGTCTATGATTTTATTTTATTTTGTGTATTTATTTATTTAACATTTTTTTACCAGGAAAATCTGACTTTGAACAAGCCAATTTTCAGTGGAGGCCCATGGAGAAATGCTCCAGATGCAAGTCTTTGTAACATGAAAGGAAATGGGAACACCTAGAGAAAACCCACATGAATGCAGGGAGGACATGCAGACTCTACACAGAAGGCACCCCAGCTGAGAATCAAACTAGAGAGCTTCTTGCTGTGAGATGACAATGCAAGCCACTGCACCACTGTGCCATCCATTCATATTAAACCTTAGATAATATGTTAAAGGTGGTCTGAACACTCTTCTCCTTCTAGGCCAAGTTTCTGGCAGCAACGGTACCTTGTGTTAAAGCCTGTTGTACATGCAGATTAATGAAAGCAGCTTGAACATCTAATATTTTTTTTTCTAAGTGCGTTCATCGTCATATTCCAAAGACAATTGGAACTGAAGCCAAAAGGTAGTGTGGCATGTATGCACTGGTTTTATATATCTCTGAATCATTCCACCAAGCTGAATTGCTATATTAGCAGGTAATTCACCTACCTATATCTTCATTAGCATATTCTGCCATTTAACTTTGTTTGTCAGCTGGGCACGAAGTGCAGTGCTGTTTAATAAATACAAATTAGGGTGCTCACTACTACTCATGCACGCAAACTAAGCCCAAAGTGTAGGCTTCCATGAATCTGGGCCTAAGATTTCTTACTTATGTATACTTAATAAGTTCTAGAACATTCATTGACAAAATTTCTGTCATAATGATGAGATGAGGAGGTAATATGAAAATTCATATTTTGAAATTCATATTTTTGGTTATTGTTATATCCACACATGAAGTCAATAAAGTCAGTGTAGGCTTTGTGTGAAGCTTACATGGTGTTTGTATGTTTGAGCTGTGAGCAGTAGAACTAATTACACATTCATGCTTCACACCTTGTTTAAACATAAACAAGCACAGTTTTATGGCTGGCAACAGTGTTGCTGGCCAGGAAACTGTGTGAAGCAGCATGGATAGCAGCTTACCTATGGGAAACTAGGTCTATGGGATTGTGTGGAATGCCACAATGATTACTGGGTTAATAATATAGCAATGTGTATGGTCCAGACACATCACAGGACAGTGTATACAGTGTAGAGTACTGTGGAATACCATTACAGGCATTCTGTACAGATGCTGTGTCAGTGATCTGTAAGGGTACATGGACTGCCTAAAATAAACAGTGAGTGGAAGTGTGTGTATTGAATATGGACACACAGATGAAATGTAGAAATGAACACAGGGAAAGAGGACAGGTAAAATATTGTAATGCACAGCAGATGAGGGCATGTAGTGGAAGACAGTTGTAGCAGCAATACTAATCACATACCAACATGGTACAGTATAGGCTGCACAGTGCGAATGTATATTACGTGACTGTCAGACAAGATGACATAACAATGGAGAAGATATCTTGTGCTATAAGCATCCTGACATGAACAATAAAGATGATATCTGTCAGGGATGTTATAGACAACCTGGGTTGGATGCATATTGTGAAATTGTGCAAACTGATTTGCCTGAATATGACTGCAAAGTCAACAGAGGTCTTCAACAAGTGGGACACATTTAAAGGTTCATGGACAACAGTAAACAGAAGCACACACAATCATGAACAATATCAGAAAAATGTAGAATCCAAAAGAAAGAAATCCAGCACCAGGAGAAGTTTCAGAATAAATATTTAAATATTTTTATTGTGGCAAACCCAAAAATCCATAAGCAGCAAACTGGTTTCGGCTGAGTAATAGCTTTCTTCAGTGCATTAGTGTGTATGGACAGTTCTACATGCTTATATAGGAATAAACACAATTAATTACAGTCCTCCATTAATGGGTTAAGCAATTAAGCAAATTAACTTAACTCATTAAGGCCAGGATTGAATAATGCACCTAGCCTAATAATCCATCCTGACTCCTTTTGGTTTAAAATAGAATGCCATCCTGATTTACATGTTTTATTACACTGAATTCTTGTGTTTCAAAGTGTGTTTATATAGTGTATTGGATAACCTATTGTTCTTGATATCACTTAAATGTTCACTAATTCTGAATTTAAAAGGTCTTGATGTTTTCCCTACATAGAACGCAGAGCAAAAGCAGGTAGCTAAATAGATTACCCAATCACTACTGCAGTTCCCAAAACATCTTATGTCATAGACTCTTGATGTATTTTGGCTGGTGAACTCTTTTGTTTTGATTATATATTTACAAGCACTACAATGACCACAGGCTATACAGCCTGGCAATCTGTCTCCAAACAAAGTGGTTTATTGTTTGGTGGGCTCAGTATGATGTTTATAATGGGTAAAATGTGAGTTGATGGTTCTGCCTCTGCAATATGAGAATAAACAATGAGGTGTAAGACAATTGCCTAGTTTTTCATGAGCCAACAGAATATCCCAGTGATTGTTGATAATGTCCCTAAACCAATTTGTGTTGCATCCAAAGGTAGTTACTAGCCTAATGGGCTGTGAGGTATATTTGTTAGAAGTGGTTTGGTCCCTATATTGTAATGACTGACGTCTGTCCTATTGATCATCAAAACTCCGTGCCTGGTCTAAAGATTCTGCCTGGTAACCTCTGTTGAAAAATCTTTGAGTAAGATCATGTTGGCAGGGCCCATGAGATTGCTCAGAGGAACAAATGCATTTGATACATAAATATTGAGATTTGGGGATATTTTGGATGATGTGGCGTGGGTGATGGCTAGAAGCATGTAATAAGGTGTTGGGTGTTGTACTGTGGAAACTTTCTATAAACCTGTGTTTCCAATGTATGATCTGTCTGTCTAATAATAGACACATCCAAGAAGGTAATACTATGATTTTCAATATTAAGTGTAAATTGGATAACCCATTTCTTTTCATTGAGATATTCTATAAACTCCTTGGCATAGAGCACATCACTCTGCCACACCATCCAACAATCGTCCAGATAGCATTTCCAAATGTCTATCTGTTACAAGGATATATTGTGGTTGTCATCGTATATCAGTTGTTCCTCTAGATATCCCATGAAAAGGTTGGCATAGATGGGAACAAAGGATGCTCCCATCACCGTACCTTGGACCTGCCAATGACACCTCCCATGAAATTAAAAAACATTTTTGGACAACACATGTTCTGTCAAACAAACTAATAATGTGTTAAAATCTGGAGTGTATAGATCTGATCTGTCAAGCCAGAATTTAACAGCATCTAGTCCTGCCCAATGTGGGATGCTGGTATACAACGATTTGATGTCTAGTGTACATAGATACCAACTTGGTTCTAATTGTGTTTCCTGGATGATATTAAGAAATTGTGTAGTTTCTTTGATTCTAGAGGTAGCTAAGGCTGTAAATATTCGGTTACAAAAGCTGATAAAGGTTCTGGTAAGGAACCCCTGCCAGATACTATTGGTTGTCCCGGAGGATTGCTAGAATGTTTGTGTATCTTAGGCAATAGATAGAGATATTGTGGTTGGGGATCAGAAACCTTAAGTTATTTACAAGTTTTTTGACAAATAATGCCTTCCTCCATGGCTAGGTCTAGAAAAGATTAAATTTCTTTCTTAAAATTAGGAGTTGGATCTATGACCATCTGTATGCTGTATGTAAGAATGGACGTCTGATGACTGTTTCTCTGCCTCGGCATAATACATATTCTAGTCCATGACAACTACTGCCCCTCCCTTGCCCACTGGCAAAATGAATAAATCCTGTTTCTTACTAAGATTTTGTAAGCTAACTGTTCGGGTCTGGATAGATTATGTTTAATACGGTGTGTTTCGTGATAAAAATGAAGATCTTTAAGTACACACCCCTTGAATACTGTGACATGTTTGTCCATGGGAGGCATAAAGCTAGATTTCCCAAATGGAAAATCAGTAGGTCTTTGATTATCCTGTGTATCAGAAAAAAAATATTTTTAGGTTAAGTAACCTGCAGAAATCATTAACATCATTCACCAGGGTATGTTCAGGAACCAAGAAAGATAGTACAAAATTGAGGCCCTTATTAAACAATTTTATTTCAGCATCCGACAAATTATAAGAGGAAATACTGCATGCATTACAATATTCAATGAGATGTTATCTTCTCCAATAACTGCTGAATGTTGTGTATTCTTTCTGTGTTTCCTGCCCCCCCCCCCCCATGTTTCTTATGCCTAAAGGGTCTCTATTTGGTTTCCTCTTGGCCGCTGGAAATTTTTGAGTAGATAAAGAATCTAAATCAGTAACAGAGGATGAATCATCCCCTGACATCCCAGTATAGCCCTGTTCTTTATTTCTTAATATAGATCGTGGTCTTTTCTTCCTATTGGTTACCTTGGCACCAGAACCATAAAAATGTACATTTTTTGTGTCACAAAAGGCTTACCCTTATCGTAATCTGTAGTGTCCCTGTGTTGTTCCTCTAATAATGATAGATCTTTAGCTAAATTGTTCAAATGTTTACTAAAAAAGGGCTCTGCCTCATAGTAACACCAAGTTCCTCCGCTGTACAGGATTTCCAATGAAAGCAGTCCCACTGGTACAATACGTAATGGCAGAAACAACGAAAAACTGTTCAGTCCACGACCAAATCATAGTAATGTAATAGTTTATTAATTAATTCTTAAAAACAACCAATTCATTAAGCGCTTTCATTTCCTTTCTGGAAACTTCCTCCGAATGCATCATACTTGTTTGCAGACATTTTTATATATTAACTGCAGATTCAATCGAATAATCAAGTAATCAATTCAAAAGTCACTGTTGTTTTTAAAAAGATACAGTACAAGATATTAAAGTGCCTTCAAATATGTATATATAAAAAAAATATATATAACATGTAACATCATTAAAAACATATATATAACATGTAACATCATTAAAAAATGTTCCATAAAAGACACTTCGGTATAAAAAAATCTCTCAGTATAGCTTTGTAAGAACATTAGAAATTTATATATATATATATATATATATATATATATATATATATATATATATATATATATATATATATATTTATTTGGGTTCACAATCCATATAAAATATGTATTATTAAATCTATTAAATTGGTATATATGTTAAATGTTCCTGTTTAACAGGAATTGGTGGATGATTCTTTTGTTTGGCTGCAATAACATTCCTCAG
This sequence comes from Protopterus annectens, assembly GCF_019279795.1. Taxonomy (NCBI): domain Eukaryota; kingdom Metazoa; phylum Chordata; order Ceratodontiformes; family Protopteridae; genus Protopterus; species Protopterus annectens. Next base: position 506,472,580 of record NC_056736.1, read on the forward strand.
AAATATCTAAGTATTTTGGCCATAGGGAGATACCTGTGGCATTATATCATGTAGATATTGATTATATTTATATATGAGATACCCCTCTACCCAAAAATTGGGGTACACCTATTTATGATTTGCGAGGACTAAGACGAAAGGTTAGTCCTCTTTTCTAAAATAGTGTACTTCTGAATTGATTGTGATATCAATTTGTTTTCACGGATATAATCAATCATTTCATGTTTTTTTGGATCTAAGAGATTTGGATAGGTGGCAGAGACGATTGTCTGTCATACATATATATATATATATATATATATATATATATATATATATATATATATATATATATATATATATATATATATATATATATATATATAAACAATCTTATACAAGGTATTAGTTTATTTCGATTTTTTACTTCATGACACCTTGGAGCTCTATATTTACAGCAAACACATATATTATTGGGTGGCAGAGATGAGGATCGGCTACCCATACATAAATTAAAATATATAGTTTTTGCTGTTGGGCTGATATTTGATAAATGTTTTTTTATAGGTTGTTCATAGCCTCTTTTGACTGTATTCATTTACCAATTACTGTTTATAATTGAGTGGCTTGAGGTGTGGTCCTTTAGTCATGCCTGATCTCTCTGTGGGGAACTTATAACTGTATTTTATTTGGTAACACTTTTAGCAACATATATTTGTTTTTTCTTTTTGGTTTGGATATTGAAACTTTTTTTAGAGTGGTTTAACAATCTTTAATACATATTTTTAGGTTCATAGGTTCATAGATTCATACTAAGCAAACTGCCCTTGTGAGCCATTTTAAGCCTAGCCAATTATCCCTTGTGAGACTCAAACCCTGCACCTTGTGTTTGTAAGGCAAACACCTTAACCATTAGGTCACCCTCCCAATTATTTATACCAATATGATTTTCTTTACCTATTGGTCACATTATATTGATTTAGAAATTCTTTTTTAGGCCATCGTGTCATCCACTCATTGATCAGGAATATACATAGACGTGGATCTCATCAAGCTATTGAATGGACTGTCAGCAGACTGTGATAATCTAGAGAGTTTTGGTCTAACACAACCAAACTCAACAAATTCCACTTTAGGAAGGGAGGATCCAGACAATCTTTGTGGTGTCTTATTCCAGAAGATGACAAAAAATATGAGGACCCTAAGGTCCAACATATGGCACCTCAAATTATTTAAAGCCTACAAGCTAAAGGATATCACACCAAGAGGCTTAAGAGTCGGGATCTAACCTTTAGTGAACCAGATAGATGACCAACTATCCCATGACTAGACCCAAGCACAACATAAAGCATCTATGCTCTTTGTTGATGCCTTAACTGAATATTATGAAAGAACAATAAATCAATGCATATTAGAGGTTACTGCCAATTGTGAAGAGGTCAAGGTCTATAAGGCAGAGCCCTTTTTTAGTAAACATTTGAACAATTTGGCTAAAGATCTATCATTATTAGTGGAACAACTGATTAAGAAAAAAACACAAAAATTCCAGAGGGACACTACGGATTACGATAAGGGTAAGCCTTTTGTGACACAAAAAAATGTACGTTTTTATGGTTCTGGTCCCAAGGTAACCAATAGGAAGAAAAGACCACAATCTATATTAAGAAATAAAGAACAGAGCTATAGTGGGATGTCAGGGGATGATTCATCCTCTATTACTGATATATATTCTTTATCTACTCAAAAATCTCCAGCGGCCAAGAGGAACCAAGTATAGACCCTTTAGGCATAAGAAACACGGGGGGGGGGGGCAGGAAACACAGAAGGAATACACAACATTCAACAGTTATTGGAGAAGATAACATCTCATTGAATATTGATAATGTACACAATATTTCCTCTTATAATTTGTTGGATGCTGAAATAAAATTGCTTAATAAGGGTCTCAGTTTTGCACCATCTTTCTTGGTTCCTGAACATACTCTGGTGAATGATGTTAATGATTTCTGCAGATTACTTAACCTAAAAATATTTTTTTCTGATACACAGGATACTCAAAGACCTACTGATTTTCGATTTGGGAAATCTAGCTTTATGCCTCCCATGGACAAACATGTTGCAGGGTTCAAGGAATGTGTACTCAAAGATCTTCATTTTCATCACAAAACACACCATATTAAACATAATCTATCCAGTCCCGAACAGTTAGGCCTACAAAATCTTAGTACAAAACAGAATTTTGTCATTTTGCCAGCGGACAAGGGAGGGGCTGTAGTTGTCATGGACTGGAATATGTATTATGCCGAGGCAGAGAAGCAGTTATCAGACGTCCGTTCTAACATACAGATGGTCATAGATCCAACTCCTAATTTTAAGAAGGAAATTAACTCTTTTCTAGACCTAGCCATGGAGGAAGGCATTATTTGTCAGAAAACATATAAACAACTTAAGGTTTCTGATCCCCAACCACAATATCTCTATCTATTGCCTAAGATACACAAACATTCTACCAATCCTCCAGGACAACCAATAGTATCTGGCAGGGGTTCCTTACCAGAACCTTTATCAGCTTTTTTAACCAAATATTTACAGCCTTTGCTACCTCTGGTTAGGTCTAGAATCGAAGATACTACACAATTTCTTAATATCATCCAGGAGTCACAATTAGAACCAAGTTGGTATCTATGTACATTAGACATCACCTTGTTGTATACCAGCATCCCACATTGGGCAGGAATAGAGGCTATTAAATTTTGGCTTGATAGATCAGATCTATACACCCAGGTTTTAGCACTTTATTAGTTTGTTTGACGGGACATGTGTTGTCCAAAAATGTTTTTTATTTTCATGGGAGGTGTCATTGGCAGGTCCAAGGTACGGAGATGGCAGTATCCTTTGCTCCCATCTATGCTGACCTTTTCATGGGATATCTAGAGGAATAACTCATATACAATGACTGTGACAATTTGGGAGAGATGGGCGAAGGCTGCCAGCCTAGTCAAATAGAATTTGGTATATTATTCTGGCATTTGTAAATAAATATAAAATACAGGAATGTTTCTTGAGTGTAAGAAAACACTGTAAAATGTGAACTTCAAGATTATTGCATCATTGCCATCTGCTGTAAGGAAAACCAAGCCAAGTATTTCAAATGTGTCTTTTTAAGTTGAAAAGATCTTTTGAATCTCTTTAATGTTAGAATTCAGCTCCAGGGAGGCTGGATGAAGATTTTGTGCCCATTGTTTTAAGGCTAAAGTTTATGACTAGAATCTGGATGTGGAAGGTGCTTTATTGCTCTGGTGTCTGCTAGCATATACATGTGAAATGTCTTGTATTGTTGTAAGTTTCTGAGGAGGTGTTAGATTGCTAAATAATGCAGTTTGTAGCCAGAGAACTCAGACCAGGTGTTAAGATGATGCAATATGAATACTGGGAAAACCTGAGTGTCAAAAATTAAGTAATTTTGGGAGGGCCTTAGAGACATGTTTGTTAGTAATGTTTAAATATAATTTCTCAGAAGAGACTAAAAAGCATTTTGACTTTGGACATCTAACTTATCAGCACTCTGCCTTGTTCTCACATGTAAGTCTTAGCACTGTGATTTCTTGTAGGAATAGTTATAGCTAATAAAGATTAATTAGGTATTTTTCTTTGAAATCAGACCTGTCCTACTGTATTATTTTAAGTTTCTGTGTGATCTCTGAACTCTTAGATATTTCTGTGGTGTAGTAGCTTTGTCTTGTGTTTTAATTATTTATTATTATATATTTTTAAAACCTTCTACCTGTGGCTGATTTGTGTAGAGATAAGCTCCAGAGTACATTGCATATTTATAGAGGATATTGTAATAGGCCACTCTAAAGTAAGCCTTGACTGTTAGTCATACTACCATTGGATATTAATATTTCATAGCAATAATTGGACACCCTGTTAAGGGCCTTTTAGTAGCTGATATTATTAACTGGGTGGTGGCAGTGATTACTACTGTATAGTCTGGGTAAAGGGCCACAGCTGGCAAATCTGTGTCAGCCTTTCCCCAGAGTGTCTGTGAAGTTGTATAAATACTTATCTCAAAGTGTGTGTGTTGTGTCAGCTATTTGGCAGGGACATAAAGCACTGGTTGGACAGAGAGGGTACTGAAGATTTTAGCTTGCCTAATTAAGTTGAGACCTGGACTCTATAGCCGTGCCAGTGGGGAGTCTTATTGGGGACCTGGTGAGCAAGGGAGCAACCATCCCCAGACTGACTGTGATCTCTGTGTGGACTTAAGGGAAATTGTACTTTACTGTGTGTATTAGTTGTCCTTTCCTCTTCTATGAGATGATCTCCTTGGTGTTAGTGGTGAGGATTGAGGCTCCTTGATTGCTGGGCCAGGGCACAGTCATCACAAGTGTTTGGCAGTGGTGGGATCTACTTCACATACTAATTGGCTTGTAGTGGTGTGGGGTAGAGCGAATTCCTGTAGCTTATGTACATTGATCTCTAAAAGTGTTTTGTACTCTAAAACAGCTACACAGTGTATACTCAGTTCAGATCACAATTGTTTTATTTCTTTTGTTAGGTTAGTGTTAGTCAGGGTGAGCAGGCAGCATGTCAGCAGAGGAATATGGAAAGCTGACAAGGAGCCAGCTGGCAGAGATATGCCAGGCTAGGGGACTGGTGCATGGAAACCTGACTAAAGCAGACCTGATTGCAGCCTTGGTTACAACTGCATCAGAAAACAGCAGCCTGGAGGACAATCAGACTGACAGTGGAGATACAATATCCTCGGAGAATGGACAGCTAAACCTTTCTGCACTGGACTTAAAAATCCAGCTGGATCTAAAGAGACTTGAGTTGGAGGCCAGGCGTATGGAACTGGAAGCAGCCGAGAAAATGAGGACTCTACAAGCTGAGGAAAATGAACGGCAGAGGAGACATGAGAGGGAAATGCTGACTCTTCGCCAGAGTCATGGAGGTAATGGGGAAGGGAGTAACTGGACCCCATAAGTACAAAAGTTCAGTAAATTTCTTCCACACTTTAAAGAGGGGGATAATTTTGATAGCTTCATTCATATGTTTGAGCAGGTATGTAAACAGTATGAAGTTGACCAAAGGCTCTGCGTACGGTTCCTGACCCCCTTACTCCATGGTAAAGCTGTAACTTCTTTAGCAAAAATGCATGACATTGACTGTTTTGATTATACTGCTGTAAAAAGACATTTATTAAAATGTTTTTAGCTAACATCTGAAATCTATAGAAAAAAGTTTTGTGAGCATAGACGTAAGGCAGATGAAAATGTATGTGAATATGTTGCTGAATTGAGCACTTATTTTCATAGCTGGGTGAGTGGATGTCAGGTCACCACTTTTGAAGGGCTGGAAGTCTATTTTGGTAAGGGAACAAGCCCTTAGCTCTTTGCCTGAGGACATGAGGATCTGGTTAGCTAATAGACAGTGTGCTACTTCAGAGGAGTTGCGGAAGAAGGGAGACCTATACCTAGCAAGCAGGGCAGCCCTGCACAGGAAAGGGACCCCCAGTACTGCTCCTAGGACTACAGGAACCCATGGTGGGCAGCACAGACTGCCCCAACAGAATCTGCCCATAGCAGGGGAAGCCATTAGTCCAGGTACACATCCAGGAGCTAGGATTAAATGTTTTGAATGCAATCAGTGGGGTCATGTGGCATACAGATGTCCACGGAGGCAAGGTGGGGAACCAAAGGTGAGGGAGCCAGTAAGTGGTAAAGACAAAATGCCAACATTGTGTTGTCTTGAGACAACAAGGGCATGGAACTACCATCCTGCAGATGTCCTGAGAGGGAAGGATTTGGATGAGGCAGTACTATGTACTTATACAGTTACCTGCATTGAGGCTAGGAGACAAGCATGTGGGGCTGGTGGCCTGGGGGAGACCCAGACAGACTGCATACTTGCAGCCAGGACTGCTGAGGTGGTTACTTCAGGGGGTGAGCCATGCTGTAGCAGTGAGACTGAATGTGAGCCACAGCTGCTTGTGGGTACTGATGTTCCCTTGGACAGGATAACTGCAAAGGTAGAGGTGAGTAGTAGTACCCAGGCTGACAGTGATGCACCGTTGTCAGAGGAGGTAAGACTTCCTTTGGAAGGAGAGCTGGGAAGGGTTACAAGGAGAGACTTCTGACAGGCTCAGCTCTCAGACCCTACATGAGCCTGGTAGGGGGGAGGGTAGGGAGGCACTGATTCTCAAAGAGAAGGGGGAAAAAGAGAAGGGTTACTGTAGGGAGGAACACTGGAGAGAGGAGAGAGGTGGAACCCTGAGGGAGAGCTAGAAGGTGAGAGAGTACATCTAGAGATTTCTGTGCTGTTAGCTTAAGTATATAGCCATGATATTCCTTTGCATATCATGTGCAGGCATGTACAAAGAGGCATATTATGCAGAACTTCTATTGGTCTTGAATTTCCAGAGACCTGGCAAGTGGAGAGCTGGAGAGTGAGTGTGCATACTGTGATGTGCATGTATGTGTGCACTTTAAGGTTATTGTACTTACTAGTTGTGTGTCTCCTTCCTTATCCCTGGTCCTTTGTGGACCCGACTGAGATTGCTGGGCCAGGGCATGGTCATTACAATGACAACCACAATATATTCTTGGACCAGATAGATATTTGGAGATGCTATCTGGATGATTGTTGGATGGTGTGGCAGAGTGATGTGCTCTTTGCCAAGGAGTTTATAGACTACCTCAATGAAAACAAATGGGGTATCCAATTTACACTTAATATTGAACATCATAATATCACCTTCTTGGATGTGTCTATTACTAGACAGACAGATCATACATTGGAAACCCAGGTTTATAGAAGGGTTACACAATACAACACCTTATTACATGCTTCTAGCAATCACCCATGCCACATCATCCGAAATATCCCCAAATCTCAATATTTACGTATCAAATGCATTTGTTCCTCTGAGCACTCTCAAGGGCCCTGCCAACATGATCTTACTCAAATTTTTTCAACAGAGGTTATCAGGCAGAATCTTTAGATCAGGCACAGAGTTTTGCTGATCAATAGGACAGAAGTCAGTTATTACAATATAGGGACCAAACCACTTCTAACAAATGCACCTCACAACCCATTAGGCTAGTAACTACCTTTGGATGCAACACAAATTGGTTTAGGGACATTATCAACAATCACTGGGATATTCTGTTGGCTCATGAAAAACTAGGCAATTGTCTTTCACCTCATTGTTTATTCTCATATCACAGAGACAGAACCATCAACTCACATTTTACCCATTATAAACATCATACTGAGCCCACCAAACAATAAACCACTTTGTTTGGAGACAGATTGTCAGGCTGTATAGCCTGTGGTCATTGTAGTGCTTGTAAATATATAGTCAAAATAAAAGAGTTCACAAGCAAAAATACATCAAGAGTCTATGACATAAGATGTTTTGGGAACTGCAGTAGTGATTAGGTAATTTATTTAGCTACCTGCTTTTGCTCTGCGTTCTACGTAGGGCAAACATCAAGACCTTTTAGATTCAGAATTAGTGAACATTTAAGTGATATCAAGAACAATAGGTTATCCAATTCACTATATAAACACACTTTAAAACACAAAACTGCTAAGTTTACATTTACCATAACTGACAGAATTCAATGTAATAAAACATGTAAATCAGGATGGCATTCTATTTTAAACCAAAAGGCGTCAGGATGGATTACTAGGCTAGGTGCATTATTCAATCCTGGCCTGAATGAGTTAAGTTAATTTGCATAATTGCTTAGCTAATTAATGGAGGATTGTAATTAATTGCCTTTATACCTATATAAGCATCAGCCGAAACCGGTTTGCTGCTTATGGATTTTTTGGTTTGCTACAATAAAAATATTTAAATATTTATTCTGAAACTTCTCCTGGTGTTGGATTTCTTTCTTTTGGATTCTACATTAATGGTTTAATCCATGCAACCTGTCTCCTTTGCATGTATTTGGTTTGGTCTACAATCTCAGAATAATACCACCAGTGTTCCCATGTCTCTGACATAACATATGCGATTCTGAGTGACATAGATGGCTCTGCAAGAAAACACTTGTACAACTATTATGACGTGTCAGTTATCTATGAAAGTAATCAAGCACACTGTCCTGACACTGTAACATCTGCTGGAGATGTTAGGAGAGACACTGCTATACCAGTATGTGAAATTATGATCAATCCAGGCTAGTTGACTGGTGTGCATGGGATATATATGGCGCAATCAACACTGTCATAAACGTAACCCATGCCATCACTGTTGTCAAACAGCTATATATGTACTGTGTGCATCACCAGAACAAGTATCATACATGCATCTGGTATAACACCTTGATGTGGGTTCCGCGCCATCACACAGTAATGTTTATGCAACATAAAGAATACCTAGGTATGGGCAATAAGATGTGTGGCAGCTCACTGTGACAAAGGAGGTACACTTCAGTTACACATCATTGGAAGATGTGTATGGAGGTACATAAAGAAGGGTGCATTGTACTCAGTTATTGGTGTGATGACGTCTGTGAGCTATGGCGATATTATGACCTTTGATGTGATGCCCTGCATATACTCTTCAAGGGAGTAGTCACCACTGTGGCCACATGGTGGTGGATGTTTCACATACCATCTATCTCAGGACACAATTCACATACCACTTGGTCTGTTCATAGGGGTGAGATGTCTATAGTACCAGTGTTTTGTTCATTTGGTTTCATAAAGTAACACATACCCCCTTGTTTTTATTTCATTTCATTTGTTTTCATGGCTGTGGCAGTGATCTTTGTGTGTGTTGATACTGTCTGTATTATACAAATATCACAGGTGGGATCAATAATTGCCCACAATCTGCAGTCCTCCAGACAGCTGTTTAGACACAGGATGTGTATGTCATTCTTGATGTCTGTGACTTAAATAACAGATAGAAAGGAGCTAGCACACAGCCTTAATGTATGGACCCGATCACTGGACTCAAGATTTAGGTCACTTTAAACATTTCACATACTTAGATGCCACGTATGTGATCCAGTGGTCTACCCACTTGGTGATATAGGTGTTTATAGCCACTTGTGTTAGTGTTGAGTTAATACCTCAGTGTGGATTTGTCCTGGACAAGTTCAACAGGATGATAGTGTTGTCATCATGCATGCCCTTAATAACCATCTTGAGGACATTTAACAGATGTAACAGACATGGATGTAGGATTAAAAACTTGCACATATGTTTTGCACACAGCCCGGATATTACCAGTGTCCATTTAGAAAAGGTCCTTGATTACATGCTGGTCTACCTCACGGATGAATTGAGTCATGATGTGTCTATACATGCATGCATGCATCAGGTGCTGCTCCCCCACCCCACTCAAAAGAATGCATGTTGATGTACACCTTTCTACAAGAACATATTCTGCCTGGAGGGTGTGTTAACATCTGGATGCAACCTTGTCAGGTAGGTGTATATCCTGAGCCACACTATAGGCAATATGTGATGTTGTTAAAACCCATCTATGTGATAGGCTTGGATGAAGGTAAGACAGTGCATACCTTCTTGATGCTTGATTGCTATCTTGATCTGGCCTAGGGTTTTAACACAATTCCCCACAAAGGTAGAATTGAGAAACTCTCCCAGTTGGGGATTAATCCTTATGCCACTAGATAGTTAGCCAACTGGCTCGCTGACAGAACACATACTATGAAAGTCAGTGAATCAACCTCACCAGTAGCATACCACAGTAATCTGTGCTAGGAACTTTACTGTTTGGACTCTATTTCTAAGCAGTCCAGGCTAAAGCATACAGACCTTGGCTTACCAGGTTTGCTGATTATTGCACATTGGGTGCAATCATTGAGTCCATCAATGATATTAGCATATTACAGGAAGGCCTAATACAGACAAATGATTGGTGCCAAAGCCAAATGGTCTACAAATAAATGGAAAAATGTGTCACTATTTTTTCCTTCTTCAAAGTGGAATTCCCCAGTAATTACAGCATTGACAACCCCCGCCCCATGCTCAAACCCAGTGGTGCAAGACCGGCGAATACAGGTATATAGTAATCTTACTTCGACCACCAAGTTTCCACAGTGGCATGGAAAGGCTAAGTTGTGCACCTCATAAGTTAGTCCATTGTATCCAGATCTGAGGATGTTATAACAGCATTGCATTTGACCCTCATCAGAACACTAATAGGAGTATTGCATGTATCTCACCAGACAACTGCAGCAGCTGAAAAGTCCACATGGGTTTCTCACCAAGAAAATACAGGGCTTACAAACCATGCCATGATGTTTGTGGATAGACTGAAAGGCCTGTCACAGTAAACTGTGTTGTATAGGAAGAAGTTGGCTGTGCCTGGCCTACAGGCCAGTCTCTAACACTGCACTGATGGGAATACTGCACAACCACAAATCAGCTATAGCTGATGACATCAGCAGAGTTTGGTGAGAGGAAGATGCTCTCTCTAATGTCAAGCAAGTGCTCAAATACACACACACACACACACACACACACACACACACACACACACACACACACACACACACACACACACACACACACACACCAGTTGACTGCAGGGAGAGCAGAATCCCTACCTACATAAGTACACTGACTAGAGTACCCAGTATTTAATGCATACTTGAAAATGGAAGGTTAATCTAACACTTGGCCTTAGTTTGAGGGGTGTATGGTAAAGTAGCTTGGAAATATATATTGGAAATTGGGAGGTAACTGTTAGGGGAGTTAAGTTTTCAGACATGTACTGGGAGCAATAATATCATGACCTGACATATTTGTTTTTGTCTTTATACACTAATAAAATAAAATTTTACAGTGTCAGGTTCAAATCTAGGCATAAGGGACAAAGCATTTTCTTCTACAGCACTGATTTGTCACAGAGGAAGTGCTGCTCAGACATAGTCAAGAATCATTCATAAATACAGGCAAGCGTTTTTTGGAACTTTTACCGGCGCCCGTCAAGAAGAGAGGGGCCGGGAGAAGATCACAGAGCGATGACAGGGAGGCTGGGAAGAGGAGAAGGATTCTCCAATGACTCCTGGCTTCTGCAATAACATTGTTTATAATTTATCATCACATTGTCTAACGATGGACGAGTTGTTCGTTTTGAACAAGGGACTAACTTTTGTGCCTAGCAATCCTTGTATGCATAATGAGGTAATTACTGACATCATGTTATTTTGTAGAAACCTGATGCTGAAGAGCATGTTTGGTAATGATATATCTAACTGTAATGTACCTAAAAAAGCAAGTGGGTTTATACCACAGCTTTCACCCACCTTACATCTTTTTTTGAGTGCTTGTGAGAAAACCTTTTTTCATTTTGTCTGTATTTGGATTACTTCGTTTACTTGTTTTAAAGTTTTTATTAAAAGTTTTATTGAGCAGCAGCAGTGTCCTGCCATCTTTTCTTCTGTTTTGCTTATTTTGGACTCGCAGGACTTTGGCAAGGCTAAGTGGATTCATTTTGTTTGGTGCTGTCTTTTTTCCTACAAGCCATGCATGCTGCTGATACTATGGGTGAGTTGAATAACCCCCTTGTTGGAGCTTCTGAATCTGGACCGATAAATGGTTGTTGGTCCAAGAAGCTTCTTACACCTTTTTTAAATCCGCTTCTTAACTTGGGTTTTGATACAGCTAAAAATAGAAATGGGAGTAATGAAATGCCTGCACCTGTTGATAAAACATTTGAGGACTTGTTGAAAGATTTGAACTTTAAAATGAATAAATTACAACGTTTGCAGTGGCAAAAATTTCATTTTGAAGCTTGCCTTGAATATGGCATTGTACCTAGAGGCATGAGAGTCATGTGTATGCCGGCACAAGGAGATCGTTTCCCTGAATTGCTGGCTAAATGGCAGGCACTAAACATAGACACCAGTTTTAAGTACATGGAACTGCTTATCAGCTTCTTTGCACCTGAAATGGAAAAGCTAAATGAGGAGGTGAAGCTCCTCCTGTGCAAATTAGAGGGTGACTTTACTGACTCTAGAAGTAAGCAACGCTTACAACAGATATGCGGAGCACTTCATGACAATGCCGAGAAATTACGTCTTGATAAGTTAAATAAAATTAAGAGGGATCATGAGGATTTCTCTAAAGGAAATATCTTCGTTTGGCCCAGAAATCCACGGTATCAGAGGGATTCCAGAGCACAAGATGAACGGTTGAGAGAGACATACACCTTTACAGAACGTACTGGGCATTCCAGGGACTCCAGAGAACGAACAGGGTTGCCAATGGCAGCAGGCGTCACAGCAGGACGTACAGAGCCTGCTCACGTCATCAACGGACGACGTAACACCATTGCTGACACAGTTGATCCACTTTCACCTCCCGTTCACCACACACAGGGAGGTGACATTGACACTGGGACTTTTTCCACCCACTTGATCCCGGACATCGAAACCAACAGTGCCGGCTTGCGTAGCACTGGGCAGCAATGCATGACTGAAGCCGGAACATCTTCTGCAACGGCTGAGAACGATGTCCTGTCAATTGTTGCACAAGATATGGAAGAGGTTACAGCAGGGACTGGAGCACGGCCCAAGGCATCGCAGGGACGCAAGCGTTTTTTGGAACTTTACCGCACCCAAGAAGAGAGGGCCGAGAAGATCACAGAGCGACGACAGGGAGGCTGGGAAGAGGAGAAGGATTCTCCAATGACTCCTGGCTTCTGCAATAACATTGTTTATAATTTATCATCACATTGTCTAACGATGGACGAGTTGTTCGTTTTGAACAAGGGACTAACTTTTGTGCCTAGCAATCCTTGTATGCATAATGAGTTAATTACTGACATCATGTTATTTTGTAGAAACCTGATGCTGAAGAGCATGTTTGGTAATGATATATCTAACTGTAATGTACCTAAAAAAGCAAGTGGGTTTATACCACAGCTTTCACCCACCTTACATCTTTTTTTGAGTGCTTGTGAGAAAACCTTCATTTTGTCTGTATTTGGATTACTTCGTTTACTTGTTTTAAAGTTTTTATTAAAAGTTTTATTGAGCAGCAGCAGTGTCCTGCCATCTTTTCTTCTGTTTTGCTTATTTTGGACTCGCAGGACTTTGGCAAGGCTAAGTGGATTCATTTTGTTTGGGGCTTACAAACCATGCCATGATGTTTGTGGATAGACTGAAAGGCCTGTCACAGTAAACTGTGTTGTATAGGAAGAAGTTGGCTGTGCCTTGCCTACAGGCCAGTCTCTAACACTGCACTGATGGGAATACTGCACAACCACAAATCAGCTATAGCTGATGACATCAGCAGAGTTTGGTGAGAGGAAGATGCTCTCTCTAATGTCAAGCAAGTGCTCAAATACACACACACACACACACACACACACACACACACACACACACACACACACACACACACACACACACACACACACACACACCAGTTGACTGCAGGGAGAGCAGAATCCCTACCTACATAAGTACACTGACTAGAGTACCCAGTATTTAATGCATACTTGAAAATGGAAGGTTAATCTAACACTTGGCCTTAGTTTGAGGGGTGTATGGTAAAGTAGCTTGGAAATATATATTGGAAATTGGGAGGTAACTGTTAGGGGAGTTAAGTTTTCAGACATGTACTGGGAGCAATAATATCATGACCTGACATATTTGTTTTTGTCTTTATACACTAATAAAATAAAATTTTACAGTGTCAGGTTCAAATCTAGGCATAAGGGACAAAGCATTTTCTTCTACAGCACTGATTTGTCACAGAGGAAGTGCTGCTCAGACATAGTCAAGAATCATTCATAAATACAGGTGACAGTCTGAGGTGTTACACATGTATGTGTGTAACCTGAAAAGGTTGTTGTATATTGATCAAGTTTTGTATGTGTGTTATATAATTGTGAAGGTCATGCAAGTCCAGAAAGCAAAATTATACTTAACAAAATATAGTAGACAGTATACCTTCAGTCATACATCTGAAAACACAATAAGGGTATCGTACCCCTCATGCATATAATTCATATTAGCATAACTATTGAAAGTGTTATAAGTGAGATTTAATATAATGGGAAGTGGAACAACAGTAAAAATGCATGGAATGTGCTGTATTAAAAAGCAGGACTATGTGTATGATAGTCCTACACTTACGCTTGTTGCCACAAGAATGTTGAAATAACACATCTATTTTTCAGTTCATTGCTATAAACTGCACTGTTACAACAGTAAAAATAGGCTGCACACCCTGTACTAGAACCCAGGACCATCTGTACTCCAGCCTTACACTTACCTGCTGCCACATGACTCGTTACATGACATTTCTGTAATTTCCTACTCATTCTTAAGTTATCTGTGTTAACTACCATGCAATGCCACTTAGTGTGTTTGTATAGTGCCAACCAGAATTAATAAAAATGCATCTGTTTTCAATTATTGGCTGTCTGAGTCCTGCCTGCAGGTGTTGGGAACCATGCTAACCTTTGTGCAGCACCGCTAAGTGAATTTGCGTGAAGGAAAGCAAAAATTGCAACAATGTATTGTTTTTGACCTTTGCACTTTTACAGACCCTCTGTCTGTAGGTGTTCTGTCTGCTTCCTGGGTGGGCCCCTAGTCCAGGCTTGCACACTTTTAAGCTTTGGTCTAACGAGATAAGCACAGTCAAACTTGACATTCATCTTTTCTCCATTTCCCATGTTTGCACTAAGCTGCACACCACCTAAACAATGGGCAAAAAACAAAAAAAAAACATAAAAAAGGAAAAGTAGTGAAATGAGGAAAAGCTATTTCCTGTATAAACACTACAAACTGTTAGTACGTGTGAAATATTTCAACATAGGTCTGGATTTGAACTCTCATTCCAATGAACCTTCAAAATACAGTAAGGGTGCCTTATCCCTCTTTGCCACACAAATAGTTTGCAGCAGGAAACTGAAATTATTCTGCATACAACCAATTGCAACATCATCTACAGTACTAAGAAACTATGTAACAGTTATTTGTACATGTATTCATTTTGGATGTAGTACACTAAGTGATCACACAATCATTTATGAGTACTGCTTGCAAATATGCAGTTCTGTCTTAACTCTGTTTGTTGTTCATTCTTGGCTTATCTGACAAATAATCTGAGGCATGCAGTCTGTAATTCATTCTATATCATTGTCCTTAAAATGTGTAAGGATATTGAATGGCAATAATATAATATACAGCTGCCAACAAAGGAATGGGAGGCTACATGTTAATGAACAGAATCTGTAAATTGTGTGCTGCTTTCTTACATTTCCAACCTTGACAAAATTACTTCTAACACTTTTGTAAGTCTAACCTGACAAAGTCACTGGATGAAGGGCAGTCTGCATTGCTGTTGTATTTTCCTTCTCTCTACCAGTAATCATTCATAGCTGCATGCCATTAAAAACAAACATTGAGGGAGTGTCTGCACTATGTTTATATCTGCAACATGGGACTCAAGTATTTGGGATTGAGCAATTCTAATGAGTTCATAGCTGATTTTTATCTTCACCATGCTGACAGCCCTGAATCTACACCATAAAAAGGCAACCGTTTAGCTAGGGAACCTGAAGGTGAGGAGACTTCTTTATGTAGAGAACACAAAAAAGAGGCTATTACTTTGGGATATATCTGCAGAGAAGATTACTGAACCTGAAAAGGCATGTTTGCATTCTTCAGCTATATACTGCATATCGTATTTATTTATTTATTTATTTATTTATTTATTGCAGTTGGTTTGCCAGGATGGTCCATTGGGCCAATAAGAACCCGTTTTCAATGGAGTCCTGGGAGAAAAACTCCATAAAAGACAATAGTATCGTCAAAGTTATAGGTTACATAGTAATGCAGAAGTACATATTAAATCATAGCATTTAAAGATACAATTCATGAAATTTCACAATAAATGTTATAAACATAAGTAAATATTTACAAATATACATGTTCCTACTGTAGAAATATGACAGCAAGATAATGAGTACATGGGGTGCTAGAAGGTGCAAGGGAAGAGAAATAGGGGAGAAATGAACCTAGAGGGGAGGAGTTGGGCGAAAAAGAGAGGAAAAAGGAGGAAAGGAGGTGGATGGATGAAGAAGAGATGGAAGAGGAGAATGGAGAGGGAGGAGGAGAAGAGCAGGGAGGGAGGAGTAGGCAGGAAAAGTTATGTGGGGTGGGAGCAGGAGCATTCCCAGAGGGATATTAGATGTGAGTGAAGTAAGGTTTTGAAGGTAGAGTGGCTAGCGGTGGTATGGATGGATGGTGGTAGGGCATTTCACTGGCATGTTAAGGCAAAGGATAAAAGATTTTTTCCTGGAGAACGGGCAGGTTTATGCAATTCAATCAGATTCTGATTGTTGGATCTTAAGAGTCTAGAAGGTGCATTTTAAAGCTGGAAGAAAAGGAGGGGCAGTGGGAGGGACTGAAGATGAGTTTGTGGGCATGAATGAGTTGAATGTAAGTGAGATGATTAGGTAGCTCTAGCCAGTTTAGTTTATGAAGGGCAATACAGTGATGGGTAGATGATTTGTGGTTTGAGACAAACCTGGCAATTTTATTATAACAGGAAGAGAGTTTTGACTTAAGAGAGGATTGTAGATTGGTAAGGAGTAGGGCACCATATAGGAGAGAAGGGATGAGGTATGTGGTAGAAAAAGCGAACTTGTTAGAGGGAGTGAGGTAGCGATTTTGGCAGTAGAACATACCCAGTTTCTGATGGGTTTTTTTTTATATTTATTTGTAGGTGGGTGTTGAACTTAAGCTGGTCATCAATGAGGACACCTAATAGTTTAGCCTCAGGTACTAATTTGAGTGAAGTATTGTTCTGGCTGGTTGTGGAGAAAGAGTTTTTGTCTACGGTGGTTGCTTTAGAAGGGGTAAATATCATGAGTTTAGTTTTTGAAGCATTGAGTGCTAGGTGTTAGCTAGCATCCACTGTTCAGTGGTAGAGAAACCATTTTGGGTGAGCTTTATGAGGGTATGGGTGGAGGTGGCAGAACAGATGATAGCAGAATTGTCTGTGTATTGAATGAGTTTTGCATGAGGGATTGAACGGTGGAAATCATTAATGAAAATATTGAATAGAAGGAGACCAAGTACTGAACCTTGTGGTATGCCTTTGGGGGTGTTAAGGAATGAGGAGGTAGCTTTTTTCCATTTCACAGCTTGTTGCTTATTAAGGAGTTAACTGGTAAACCAGGTAAGAGAGGAGAGGGATATATTTAGACTAGAGAGCTTAGTTAGGAGAAGGTTATGAGAGATGGTATCAAAGGCTTTTGAGAGGTCTAGGAGAAGGGTAGATATGAAGCAGCAAGAGTCGCGAGCTTTATTAACAGTTTTGCGGAAGGAGAGAAGAGCAGGAGTAGTGCTGTGGCTAGGTCTGAATCCATGTTGTGTGGGGGTTAGTAGGTAATTGTCTATAAGATAGGGTAGAAATTGTAGGTGAATACATTTTTCAAGAATTTTAGAGATAGGGGATAGGATGGCAATGGGTTGAAAGTTTGGAATATTGTTATTGTTGCCTCCTTTGTGTAGGGGAATAATAAAGGCCTTTTTCCAAAGCTGGGGTATGTAGCCTTCTTGGATTGAGCAATTTATTAGGACACAGATGGGGAGTGTGATGGCTTCAGCAGCTATCTTTAGAAAGTAGGAGGGTATGTTATAGGTTTTAATTTCTGGGGAGTTTTTTATAGTAGACATCGAAATAGGTTTTATAGAGAAAGGAGGAAATTGGGAGGTGGTGGTGTTAGAGGAGGAGGAGGTAGAGGGAGGTGAAGAAGAGGATGTAGAGTTGTTAGTGAAGGATGATGTTAGTTTTGCAAGTGAGTCGATGAAGAAAGAATTAAATTGGATGGCCAAATCCGTGTCTGAGGCATCTGGATCGGGGCAAGGGTTTTCTTTTTTACTGGGGTTGAGGAGGGAGGAGATATCATTCCAGAATTTTTTAGGATTTGTCTTGTGGCTAGTTTGGAGTAAGGAGAAATAAGCTTTGTGGTCTGCTATGATAAGCTTTTTGACTTTGTTGTGGTGTTTTATATTCATTAAGGGTGATGGGAGTTTTATTTTTCAGGTGGGGTTTCAAAACTTTGTCTCTTAGGTGCATGGCAGCTAGTGTATCCTTGGTTAACCAAGGGGCAGTTTTACTTTTTATTCTTTTTGTTTTTAGTGGGACAAAGGTATCTAAGAGGTTTAAGAATGCTGAGTTAAAGTAAGTAGCTGCATCTTCCAGGGGGAGAGTTTTTAGAGGATTCCAGTTTGTGGATTTTAGTGAGTTTGAGAAGGTATTGGGACTGAAGTTTTTTAGGGAGCATATGGAAATATAGTTGGGTGAAAGTTGTAGGGGAGAGGGAAGGCAATGAGCGAAAGTGGGGAAGTGATCTCTAAGAGAGTCAGGAAGGCTGCCACTGTCAGAGATGTTGTGAGGGTGAGAGACTAAGATCCAGTCTAGGGTACTGCCTGAGAAGTAGTCTTTGGAGGGTCTGGTAGTGGAACTTATTAGCTGAGTAAAATTATAGAGGTTTGTATTTAGGGAGTTTGTTGGGGATTGAATGCTTGTCCAGTTAATGTTGACATCACCCAGATTTATGCTCTCATTGCATATGCTGGTGGAGAACCATGAGAGAATATCTTTGAGAACTGGATATTATCTCCAGGAGGAATGTAAAGGGAGGCTATACATATTTGTTTGTGTCTATTTATCTGAAATAGAGCTAGAAGTAGCTCAGCGTTAGCAAACTGGGGGACAGGATTAGTGTAAGGAGTAACTGAGAGAGAGGATGAGTAGAGAAGAGCCACACCCCCATCTTTTTTATGGGTTCTGTCTTTTCTGATGATAGAATAGTTGGGGGTGTTATTTTGGAGTCTTTTATATGGGGTTTTAATCAAGTTTCTGAAATGGATAGGATATCTGGTTAATTATGGAGAAGCCATGCATGGAGATTGGGGATTTTGTTAGTTATACTTTGAGCATTTAGGGAAGTGAACATAATGGATTTTTCTGTTGAGGAGGGGGTAGAGAGGCCAGGGTTAGGGTGTATATCACCAGAGAGAAGGATAGTAATAAGTTGGTGAATATGGAAAAAGAGGTGTTTGGACTGTTTAATATCAGGTATGAGTGTTGTGTGTTTTGTGGGGATAGGGCTGAGTAGAGTGGGAATGGAGTGTTTAGAAGATGAGATACGTTTATAGGGAAAACGTAGATGGTTATAGATAGGATACAGATAGGGGGATATTAGAATTGGTGAGTGTGTGGGTCACTAAGAAAAATATGTTTAATATTTATATCTCTTTACATCTTTTTTCATCTTTTTCACTTTTTATCTCTTTTTACCTCTTGCTTCAAACTTGCCATTTTATTTAGTATTGGTTCATGTTTTATAATATTTAGTCATTTCTTACACATTTTAATCCTTGGAGCTCATCTAGCAATGTTTTTGTATGAGCGTAAGGATTCCAACAGGAAGTGATGTACTTCCCACACTTCCTCTAAACTTTTAAAACGTTTTTTTTATTTCAATGGAGTTTTTGTGAAGAAGCTGCAGATGGTATTTTATTAAACTAACTGCTAGTAACTTCTTAGTATGAGCGTGTTGTCATGTTCTCAAAGTGATGTAATTTTAACAAAAAAGTTTCACTACTTGTTTTAAGTTTTTCTGAAGAAGCGATTTTTTTATTAAATTAATTTTTCAAACCTCTTCACATTTCATGGATTTGTATCGCCAGACTGCTACCTTTCTGCATTTTTGTTTTCTTTTTGGTTTGTTTTTTGCTTCTCCAGTATTTGTATGTTTAATATTTACACACACACATATAAATATATATATATATATATATATATATATATATATATATATAAAATTCTTTTTTGATTAGCAAATGCTACACTTTTAACAGTATGCATTACTTAGAAGTATACTGATGGCAAGAGCATGTTCGTCAAGGTATTTCACAGGTATACATGATTGGTAATATATTAAAACGGAATGTTCTGTATTAAATCTGTAGACATGCTTCAAGGACATTTCATTTGATAGTACTTTTAACATTTCACTGATGGGCTTATTGGCAACATTGGGTTATTTGTCTCTTTTTTGGTGGTGGGGAGCAAAGCTACATTTCTTTTATGGTATAAACAAGGATAAGTTGCTACTGTTACTCTCCCTTGTTTTGCATCCAGGTACTGTTCATATTTTAAATATCTAGACTGTTTTATGTTCCTCCAGTGGTTAATACTGAAATGTTATCTTTTCTGTTTTATCTGGGAACTGGTATTTTGTAGTTATGTGATACTTATGCATATTATCCTTCTGTTGTGTTTTAGGACACCTAGGTTATGACACTCAGGCATCTCATTCACATAAAACCACCCTTCAGTGACCTGAGAATCATTGTGGAAGCTTTTTGGTGACATGGTGCCTTTCTTTTTCAGAGGGGCTGTGGAGATAGGTCAGGCAGAATTCAGATTTGGCAGCGGATAGTTACAGATGTGAATGCAGTAGGCGGCCACAGCAGGACATATGATCAGGTGCACCATAGGGCCACTGACATGATCTCATTTGCATGGAGAAGAGCAGCTGCAGTGGCCCATGATCAGATGAGTACTGGGGGGCTGCTACAGAACCACCACTAACAGCAAATGAAGAGTTCCTGTCCAGTGTCAGATCCAGACAGCTCCCAGGAAAGTGCGGAACAGCATGTCCTTGGCATTGGAGCTGCTGGGGA
Source organism: Protopterus annectens (assembly GCF_019279795.1). Classification (NCBI taxonomy): domain Eukaryota; kingdom Metazoa; phylum Chordata; order Ceratodontiformes; family Protopteridae; genus Protopterus; species Protopterus annectens. The sequence continues at coordinate 506,493,273 of NC_056736.1, forward strand.
CAGCAAGTATGTCCTAGGAGTAGCTTCTATGTAGGCTTTTGTATCTCAGTTGTTAAATACTGTTGTATAATAAAATATTTACATCAGTACATTCGTTCTTTTTAACATGAAATTGGTTGGGGGATTGAAGAATTCTACAGTTAACAACACATTCCGATTGATTACACATGGTGATTAGGTTTGGCTTGTCATCCAGGTTCTTGCTGAAAGTATAGTTAATGGACACATAACAAGGAAAAAGTTTCACCCCCAATGTAACTGTTAATTCTGATGATGTTGTCCTTACCTTTTTCTTAACTTCTTTCAGGACCATCCAGCATAGGGAGCATACCACCATCTGCAGATGGTAAGCCAAACATTTTTATGTCAGTAATGATAAGTAGTTCAAAGAAATATTTAGTGTATGATATTAATGTGAGGACAGTTGTGTGTTTTGCTGTACTGTCTGTAATAGTGGCATTAGTGTTATTTTGTTAGCATATATTGGACTACAGTAGAGTAGGTATTCATTTTTTCCTGTGTCTGTTGCTTATTATTATAGGTGATCCTGACAGTGTAAGTGTGGGACTTCTACCACCTGATGTGAAAGTATCAGCAGTCTCTGACAATGATGGTGGCCAAACAAAGGCACGCTTAGGTTATGCAGAGGCTGACTCTGACACTGAAGTTGACATACAGCCATCCTCTGTAATTCCATCTGACACAGCCAATAGGCCTATGTCTACCCATTCCAGTGAGCCCTCAGATATTGTACAGATGGAGAGTGAGACAATCCATCAGGGAAGTGTGATCACTGCAGCTTCAGTGCCTCGACTCTGGCTGTAGCCAAAGTGTGGCAAGGTGTCATGCAGGAGGGTTGTTTGGGGTGCTCAGAAGAGGCCTGCTGTCCATCCTCCACCTGATCCATGTGTCTCTTTCTGTGCCACTAAGCATATGTTTAGGGACATCATGGAGGCACAGACACATTCCCATAGGTGCTCCAGAGAAATTCTTAGGGTTGTAGATGTGGCACAGTCTGACATGCATGACCCCCTCCACTGTGTTGCTGATTCAATGGATCAGATGAATGTCATGTTGGAATGAGCAGTGCCTGTGATGAAACATCTGCTGGGAAGGGGATGGCATCATTGTGGGAATAGATCAGCCACATCATCTCCTGTTAACCAATGTGGCCATGCCTGATCACTCTCCCATAGTGGCAGAACTGTCCAGAACCAGACATGGAAGGTTGTGGGGTTGTAGTCCTGGGCATCGTCATGAGGGGGGTGGCTCATCCAGTAGACATCAGTCACATTTAGGTAGCAGCAATGCATCTGGCAGTGGGCATGGACATGTCAGTGCAACTCCTGGCAGAGCCAGTTCTCGTGGTCAGGTATAACAACAATGGACAGCCATTTCTACAATGAATGGCTCACACCTGTCAGACATACCAAGATGTAGAGCTAACACAGAGCTTGACTGTGTTCATGTAGACACTCACACACTAATTTCACCTGGAGGACCCATACAGACACACACACACACACACACACACACACACACACACACACACACACACACACATACACACACACACACACACACACACCAGTTACATGGTTCAGCCATGAAGCTTAAAACTCATTTTGTCTCACTGGCCATTTGTTACTTTAGCCAAATGTCTGCCTGCTTCTGTTTCTTACTCACACAAACTCACTGACATTTTGTGTCAGTGTAGGCTTCCTGCCCCCCCCCCCAAAAAAAAAAAAACTATGCAAGTGATGATAACTGTGCGCTATCCCTGTTTTCTATCTTTTGGATTCAGGGATACATAATCTGTGTGTCCAGAGCTCAGGGTGGATAGCTGACTTACTGCTTAGTGCTTAGTATATCTACATTTGTGATGTTGAATTGGTAATTGTACCTTTGACTTATATTGGTCTTCGAAAGTTAGACAGTTGATAGCATCAAATCTTTTTTACTTTGTGGGGGTTCCGAAGTCTGAAACTGAAATGTGTATCATTACTTTCTAACTTTTCACTTTAATGATTTTCTACTACAAACATATGGTGTTAAACTGAGGGCATGCAGTGACCATCACTACTTTTGAGAGGTATAACTGTGTGAATCATTGATGCCTGAGGCCTACTACTTAATAATGGACATATAAAACTCAAAGAATTCTCTGTCACATATTAAGGTAATTTCTATACAAATCACCCGCCTTTTACTTGCTTACACTACCAAGTAAAAACATGCAAGGATATGCCAGTCATTCATATTATTACACAATACACACCAGGTTAGCACTTACTTTGTAAATCCAGCAGTTGTGACAGTTTTAGTTCAGGGCTGACTCTGTCTGATGCAGGCAGTACACAGCCATTACATGGGTAGGTAAAAGTTGTGAGTATTGCCTGGCATCACTGTTACTATATGTATGTGCCTAAATATAGCCTAAATCCTCTACATATACCATCGCCCCTTGTGATCAAGGAGTTAACCATACTTCACAACTGTCCAACGTTTTATGGAATGTCTGGAATGTTTGGCTCATACTTTTGGTCTGTTCCTCTTAAAATTTGTGGTTTTCTGGCAAATCAGTGAGAAGTTTTACTGAATCCACTAAATAATGATAGCCATTTAAGTTTCAGTCTTCCTACCTTTCAGGAAATGCATGGTAACACAAAACATTTTATTCTAGCCACTTTTCCAAGATTATACAAGCAATGTTTAAAATGTGTCCCTGGTTCTGGGCTTTTGTCCCCCCAACAATAAATTTTGGATTTTTCCAGATTTCTTGTGCTGCATAATTCTTCAGGGGTAGAGATGTTTAGTGCTGGTTATGCCAAGTGTGTTTGTGTTAATAGCACAACAGGTAGAATGTTTGCCTTTTGCTCCAGAAGGCTGTGGATTCTACTCCCACAGTATGTAGATGGATTGCTGATACTGTACTGTGTTGTACTTTTAAATGGTGTGGATGCTGCAATCCTGAAAATGTCCTCTTTGGCAGAGATACCTAATAACTTTGAACATGTTATCAGTTTTCCATCCATTCCCTATTGCAATATTACTACTTTATCATTTTTGCAATGTAACATAGGCAATTTATTCCTCAAGGGCAACAACGGGCACTTTATTTGTAGATGAAACAATGAAATATTAAGTAGTTTTCTAGCAGCAACCTCTTCGTTAGTTACAAATCTTACAGATCTCTTTAATGTGGAATTATTTAGATGACTTTTACTTCTGCAGAGATTGTGCATATTTACTGATACTGGTGGATTGTAGAAGTTTGAGTAGACTTTTATGATGGAAATGTTCTAAATTGTTCAGTTTTGTCATTAGTGGTTCATGCATTTTGTTTCATTGTTTACTGGAAAAATGTTCAAAACAATAAATTTAAAATGAGCTCTAACAAGTGTGCTGTATTATACAAGGAATGTAATTTAATGCAATCAGGAAGGTGTATCAAAGAACACATGTATGTTTCATGTGCAAGGGGTCTATGACTTGGAAACAGCCCAAAGGTAATCTTTATCTGCCACTGGCCAAATGCATTTTCTTTGAATGCAGGTTTGAATGCTGTTTTAATGAATGAGTTTCAAGGGCAGACAAGTTTTAATGCTAAGTCTATTTTCATTCTGAGACTGTATGGCTTTGTTTAGCAGATGTCTATTAGTGTTTGTGCTATAAAATGTAAAATAAAAGTTTTAAATGAAATAAAAATAATCATCATAGAAGTAAAGCAGTACACACATTACAGTGTTCATGATAAATGGGGAGAAAGAGTCAAGTAATGGGAAATTAGAATGGCTGCAGGGGGGAGGGCTGTGTATGGGGGCCCCATTCAACAATGATTTAGTGAAGGGCAAGGGCAGAAAACTCAAAGACAGCCCTGGGCAGCACAAACTCAAGCTATGCCACTGATTAGTAGGCCATGGAGAATGACATTTGGAGGTCCTAGCAGGCTATAATATTCTTTTGCTAAGATTGGGATACTGCTACCATTAAATGTCCTACTTTTAGCACAAAAAACACACTGCAAGTCATGAAAAACACAATCCTAAGGTTCATCATCTTCTCCCTTCCCAGTGAACATCATTGCTACACATTTCAAAAAAAAAAAGAAAAATCATTTACTACAGGGTCTGGGCTGGGCCATATTTTGATTGTCTGTTCTTCAGTTTCCATTTGAAAGTTGGTATCCCACAATTCCATTCAAGTAAATGGGGCTACATAATTATGTATGCAAATCTTATGCTAAACAGTGCACAGCGTTGTACCTATTTTTCCTGGGCCTTTGTCCAGATTTTTGATGTTTCCAGGTTGAGAGGTATGGTTCCAGTGCATAACCATTATCCCCCATGATCCTGTAAGGTATCCCCCTAGTGAACATCTGATACAGTTGGGAGTTGTGCCAAATATGTGAGTCATGGTAACTGCCTGGGTTGCCAGCACATTTTCAGGATCATTCCTTGGCATTACTCACAACTTGGCAGTTAATAGAGTGGAAGTCCTTTGTATTTATGTAGAGCCTTCCCTTTTCCCCAGGTGATGCCTTAATTTCTGCATTTGTGCAATATATGTCACCCAGTACTTCAGGGTAGTGTGATACAGGGTAGAACTCCTGCATATTTCTGGTCCTATCCCCAGGATTATGGAGAAAATATATGTGGTCGCTAGGATGTTGGAGCATAGCATTCAGAAATTGATGGTGGATCCTGGATGCTGATGCCTGTGACACCCCAACATGTCCCCTGTTAGTCTCTGAAAGGTACCTGTAGCTAAAGTTCTTAGTGCTACACATACCTTTGCCTCCACTAGGATGGGTTCCCCTTGGTTTGCCCTGGATCTGAGTTGAGGGTGACAGAGGTTGCAGAGTTCCTGTAGTGTGTCTCTATTTGCCCTGTAGTACTCTACAATGTCCACATCATGTAGACTGTGCTAAGTTAACTATAATCTGAAATCTCTTCTCCTTCTTGTTCTATTGCAGCAGCAGCAACATAGACTTCAGCCTGTTGTACATACATGAATTAAAGTAACAGCAGTCACTAACATGGTGTCTGTGTAGACTCCTTTACATCGCTGTATTCCAATAGGTTTTGGAATTCGCATGGAAAACCAACACTGAGTGTACATGGTTGCTTTATAGCTTGTTGAATAGCTTCTCTATCTTGGATTGGTTGATTTGCATACAATTCAGCTACTTATGATGTAATTTCCATGCCACGGTTTTTACCTTGTTTGAGCAGCTCTGCACAGCTCTACACAATGTGCAAAACTGCTTACTGAATCCAAAACACTGTGCTACCATGTGCTCATTGTGGCATGGCATGCACATGGTTTAAACAGATCATATAGGCTTTACTGAATCTGGCAACTTGTGTTTTTTTTTTTTTTGCACTCATACATTAGCATTGACCCTGCATGGCACCAGTGTAATCCAGAGATAATTAATCATTTGTCTGGCTTGATTTGCTTAGCCATTTTTGTAAGTTTTGAAAGCATTATCTTTACTAATATTCAGAAACAGTAATCAAGTAATTAAACATTTGTCAAAAGGCAGTTTGTTATATTAAAAGCACATATATCACTCACAGAAATGGAAAGTATTGCAAAATTAGTAATTAGAAATGCAGAGAAAGAAAGCAGCATTGTTTTGCTCAGCAAAGCACAGCATGGCATAGTAAAGCAGAAAAATTAATTGATATCAGGAATTACAGGAAATTAAGCATGAGTTATACTCTTATCTTACAAAAGCATTTTTAATGGAAATCTTTATTGGATTTTAATATAAGACATTTTTTCTCAATTCTTTTGCACGTTCACACTCATATGACTGCATAAAGATTAGAAGAGATATATTTCAGCAATTACATTATCATATAAAAATCTGGAAATACAACCCAGACACTTAATCATTTAAAATGTAATTATCCACTGCAGCACTATTCGGTATCTGGAATACAGAAGCAAAGCAATTCAGTGTTTTGATGACTCATTGTTTCTTATGTTGTATGCATTTTCACTGGTGTCATTAATGGACACCTCTATGAATTTGTCAAAGGGCAGAGTGCAGTGGTTTATCTGGTCTCACATCTCTAGGAACAGTGTGAGTATCCTATACTTAGTTGATGGGCACTGCTATGATACCCCAATTTCATGTGCAAAAATGGGAAAGGGGTGTTATAGATGGATGGATGGTTATATGCAATAATACAAAGAGCATAGTTTTCTGAGAATATTATGATGACTGGTGGGGGTTTATGGAGAAGTCAATGTTGTGCCTCCAATAAGCACATAATAAAACGTCGCTTCAGTATTTTTTCAGCTATGACAGTGCAGTTTGTCTTTGTCTATGAATGAGAAGTCTGTGAGGGAACAATTTTAATAAGTATAATTATCTGACTCTCATCTGAGGAAGTTATGGCTTAATTGTCAGAAGCATTTAATAAGGCTGACATATTGTAACAGTTAGCAAGCTGACGCTTCAGAAAACTAAGACTGGATAGCCCCCTGTAGTGTGTAAAACTGTAATAGACAGCTCTTTTTTACTGTAATGGACCTGTCATAGTGCAACCTCAAAAATAGTTTGCCCCCTTCTTTGAAGCAATCCCCTTTTCTCCTTATACTACAGCCATGAAAGGACCCTGAACCACATGTATCACTCTTCAGTACAAATGACCATGTTTACAGGCCAGTAGAATAAAGCTTCATTTATCACCCCCTATTCCACAGGGACCAATCTATCCTTGTTCCAGGGTAGCATACCCGCAATATTATGCTAAAAATGGCATGTCTGATAGCCAACCTGGTGAGGATTTCTTTGCTGTGCATTTCTCTATCTATGCATTCTGAAACACAAATGGCGAGGATTTGTTTACTGTCCATTCTCTATGTATGCACTCTGAAACACGAATTAAAATGATGAAGTAACCATTTCTTTTAAAAGCACCATTTCACTTAAGCATGATAGTAACCTGACTAATTATGCTGAAGGAAATATATTAGCAAATTGTAGCAAAATTCAAGGTGGCATGTATTTATCTCTGAATTTATAATCTCATATGGAGAACCAAACAGAAATGCCCCTCTTGCTATGGAGCATTTAGCTATTTTGTTAGGAAACAATTAAGCTGGACAAGGAATGCTGATGATACCAGCCAAAGATAGCAAGTATTATTTGGTTTTAATTCAATTTATTGTTTCAAGACCATGCAGATATGGTGTCTTAGGTCTGGAAGAGGCTGTGATTATATGGCAAATATCAATTTATTGGCTCGATGTGGCAATATCAGTAGTAATGGTTCAGCACTTTGTCTCCCCAGCAAATAACTTTAGCCTAAATGTTCCATTCAAGTGACATACAAATTAGTGAGTATATCTACTGATGAAACTTCTGTCCATTGAGCAGAGGTTAATATACTCAAATGCATCCTTGATTCAGAGCAATATTGAAAATATCACAAGTGGAAACCTATAAGTAGGTTATAGACAACCTGTATGATGCTGATGCCCTGGAAAGTCTACAGACCAAAGCTCTATTACTATCTCCAACCATTATAAGATTAGTTAGAAGGAAGAATGAAATGAGCTGAAAGTTTACAAGGGTGATTGCAATAGGAATACAGAGTAAAACTTGTTCTATTAGTTCTCTACATTATAATAACACAGTCGTCCAAACCTTTGGGGGAGACCTGGGATCCTCATCAGAGTAAATACCAGGTGTTCTTAACTCACCCCTCAAACAGCACTATCATCTCTATGCTGATATATTTACAACAGACATGTTTGAATTAGTGGAGTGAAGGAAGGTAGGCAGACCTCATATATGTAGAGAAATCTTTCTTTCTTACCTTATCAAGAAGATCAAGTACTTCCAAGGATGATTTTTCCTTTGGGCAAACAATGTATTATATTTTAAGTAAGTTGAATAAACTAAATGGAAAGATTAGTTCTCAGTGGCTTAACAGATAAAAAAACTCACCTTTGGTGCTAGGAGATCAGGAAACTGTTGTTTCTAATTCTACCTAAGCTGGCTAATTTAATTTTTGCAGTATTGACATTACACTGTAGCATAAGGGAGTGTTCCATCCTTTGTATGGGATGTGAAGCCGAGTTCCCATTTGCCTGAGTTGGTTGTTGCTCAAGTGGAAGAAAAAAATTCCTGGTACTTATTGAAAAGAGTAGGGGAAAGTTCCCTAGTACCATGAAAATATTTGCCCTGGTCAATATGAATACTGTCTTGGGTCTTTCAAGAGTCCACTGGCGTAGTGGGACTAACTCAATCAAGGAAGTATAAACAAAATACAATAAAAATGAAAATAATAAAAATAAACATAGATAGATAGATAGATAGATAGATAGATAGATAGATAGATAGATAGATAGACTGATTGCTTGCAAAGCCATACCATCACTTCCTGGTCAATAAATGTTAAATAAATAAAATAACAAAATGCCATATTTTTCCCAAGCAAGTTTGAAGTCCTTCAGACTTGCTTGGGAAAAATATGGCATTTTGTTATTTTATTTATTTAACATTTATTGACCAGGAAAGTCTGACTAGAGCAGAGCCTATTTTCAGTGAAGGCCTGGGGAGAAAAGCATCAAACGCATGTCTTTGGAATGTGGGAGGAAAATGGATTACCTGGAGGAAACTCACATGAACACAAGGACATACAGACTCCCCACAGAAGGCACCCCAGCTGAGAATCAAACCAGAGAACCTCTTGCTGTGAGGTGACAGCATTAATCACTGCACCACTATGCTGTGGCATGCAAAATGCATATCTGAGGCATATATGTTCCCGAGGATAAACATCTTAAGACAAGAAGTACTGGCATGGAGCAACTTTGCTCAGGGGGTATGTAGGCTACCTACAGAAGAGGAAAAATGAAATAATGATAAAATCTCTATTCAAGACAGTATTGGCTTGATATGAAGGCTCCATGTATAGTATATTTGCTAGCACTAATATGGCCTGTTGAAGGTGTGGAGAAGGAACTGAGCAAACTTTAGGAGAATTTACTCCTGACTTGTCACAGACTGAAGAGCTTTTTAGTAAATCTAGAGAAAGCATGGAAATGATGTCAAGACTAAGATTTAGCCCGACACTGGAAGTAGTTTTCTCCAAATTATGTCAAAATAAGCAACTCATGGCTTAAGATTTGGTTTGTTGATAGCAATGATTGTGCAACAAAGAAGGCTATTTGTCTGTAAACAGGAAATCACCTATGTCTGCTATGGTGACAAAATCAATGACTTTGGTGACAAAATTAAACAAAAGTACGACTTAGCTCATATAATGGGTTTGCCATTAGAAACAGAGCCAACAGTGTTGAGCATCATCACTATCTGTGTTACAGATAGGTCCTGCAGTGTATAACATGCCATCAGTTCCATGGCTGGAATTGTCATTTGCTATCATGTTGACACAGACACCATACAGTAGTTTGGAAGCATATGCCACTGTAGCATGGAATGAAGGGGGATGTATGGAGTTCCATTCCAAATCTTCATTAAGGTTTATCTGTCATTAACCATCCATGGATGGTTATGTAGACTAAGAGTTTCACAAGACATGGCTTTGTGAATCCTACACCAGGTCTTTGACATTATTCTGCAGCATATAGAAGAGCATATTTGGTTTGTATGAACAACAGAGGAGTGAGCTACAACTATGTGAACACTCTATTAATAACTTTCCCCCCTGAGATCCTACGGGAATTGACTGCATCCTTGTTACTATCAAGGCCTCACTTGCTCCACAATGTATCCAGTGTATCATCCAGAAGGGGTTTTACCCCAACAACTACCAGGTGTTATGCACAGCACAGTGTATTACATACAGTGTATTACATACAGTGTATCTGTGCACCATCCAAGCAGCTCTCATGATTCCCACATCTGGCACGGGTGACTTATACCACCAGTCCACAAAGACTGGCTTGTACTGTACAGAGATAATTATATGACTGTTGATGCCATACTAGCTGTCACACTACATTACTCCACACCTTTCTCTTGCCCCTGTTGACCCCATGCATCCTTATGACATCACTGAAATCCTGATGTCCATTACCAGTAGTCCTGCCTGTTGTTAGTTTGCATTTATGGTAGCACACTCTGTGTTATCTAGTATATTTTGATTGTCTAGTTGCTTGCCATAATGCCGACTCCTTTAGTATTGCTAAAACTGGCACTATAAGTTCATAGGTTCATAGGTGTGTACTAGGCTAATGGCCCCAGAGCCTTTACAAGCCTAGCCCATAGAAGTGCCCTGGCATCATGCTACCCAACGTTAGTTCCAAGTGCCTCTATCAAGTAGAGCCACTGGAGTGACCCGGGGTGAACTTTCTATTTCCCATCCACTCTGCAAGATTTCTCTTAAAGAGGGCCAGTGAAGTGCTCTGCTTAACATGTAAGGGAAGCCTATTCCAGAGAATGGGTAGTCTCTGGGTTATGAACCTGTCCCTCCAGCATGTTCTGTTGATTGGGGTAATGAGGCTTGAGGTCTCTGGAGTGTGTGGTGTGGAGGAATTGGGATTTTTTTAGATGTAGCATTAATAACAGAGCTGGGTCAGACATGGCTTTGTAAGTCAAGCAGAGATCACCTCTTAGTAGACAATATGAGACAGAGAATAGCTGCAGTTTTTTGAGTCTGTCCATGTAGGACATGTGTTTTAGGCCTAGGATCCTCTTTGTGAGGTATTTTGTGGCCTTTTTAGCTGTTGCATGTGTCTAGTGAGGTACATGCCAAATGGGGCATTATACTCGATGAGTGGCCTAATGAGGGAAGAGTAGAGAGGGATGATGATGTCTTTCTTCCTGGATGCAAAATCCTTGGTAATGCGATGTGCCACATAAAAGGACTTTCTGACCACAGTGGCAATGTGGTGGTCAAAGGAGAGGTTGCTGTCAACCTGTGTCCTCAAATGTCTTATAATGCCTTCAGTGTTCAGTTTTTCCCAAAGGGTATGACAATGCATTTTTTGGCATTAAGCTTAAGGCCATGGGTTCAACACCAGTCATTGGTCTCAGTGAGGCCATTCTGTAGGATGTCTGTATCACTTATCACTTGGGGAGTTAATAATGGCTCAAAGCTTGCAATCATCTGTGAACTTGGTCAGCCAGAGTCCCTCCATGTTGGTCTGGACTTCTGAGAAGTAGATGCTAAACAGGAGAGTACCTAGGACCGATCCCTGTGGGACTCCACTCGTGACTGATCGGCATTATGACTTGGAGTCCGCTACTTTCAAACTGTGAACCAATTTGCAACCCACCTAGTGATATAGGGGTTGATGCCTAGTTTGGTGAGTTTAGCAATAATTCTTGAGTGGGGAATGGTATCAAAGGCCTTGGCCAGATTGAGGTAGGCTGTATGAACTGTATTTCCCTCATCCACAGCTCTGGTGACTGACTCAAAGTAGTCAACCAGGTTGAGCAGGCATGATCTACCTTTCACACAACCAAATTGAGTGGGATCTAGAGTTTGGAGATTCCCTATATCCTTGTTAATTAGGTCCATGATGATGTGCTCCATAGCCTTGCATATCAGACTTGTCAGGCTAATGGGACGATAATTCCCAGGGTCTGTAGTCACTCCCCCTTTATGGAGAGGGATGACTGTAGCAGTGTGCCATTCAGTAGGGACAAAGCTTGAGGTGAGGCTGCGATTGAACATGGCACACAAATGTGGTTCCTGTTCACTTTTTAGTTCATGTAGAACACATCCAGGGATATTGTCGGGTCCCATAAAAACTGTATTCTTGGCCTTGGACAATGCAGCTTTAACCTGTGCTGCAGTAATGCTGGGTGCCTGGCATTCCTCCAGTATTGTGATTGGTCCTTGGGGGAGGGGTAAAGTTGGCACTGCATCTGTCAGCCAGTATGTTGGCAATATCTGTTGGCTCCGTATAGGAGGTACCATTGTGCAGTAACTTGGGTATTGCCATGGAGAGTCTTGATATAACTATAGAAGGCTTTGTGGTTGTTTATAGTGTCTGCCACAATTCTGCCTTCATAGCTAGCTTTAGAGGTTTTGAGGAGGAATCTCAACTTCTTGTTGAGGCTAATAAGGGAGTTTTTCCAGTCTTTGGACTTCACCTTTTTCTGCAACAGTTTTGTCCTTCTGTTGTAGAGTTTATTAATGGTAGGGGACCACCAGACTGACTTCCTTTTTTGGAGGACAGCATCTTGAATCTGTTGAGTATGGCACATGACTTATGCTAATGAGATGATTTAGAATGCTTGTCTCTGAATCTCAGCTATAGAAATATGTGCTACTAGCCACAGTACAAACTATGATGCCCGTGTCTTCCCATTTTTGGGAAGGGAGGTTATGTGCAGTGCATGCTCATGCACAGCCACTTAAAGCTTGCATTGCTAATTGAGCACACTAGTGCTACTTTGTATCATATTATACAATACAGGTTGATAATCTGCATCATGTGTGTCTAGTATTTGTGCCCATGTGCATCATGGTAGCATTTTTCTCCTTGCGTAGGCTTGCAGAGGGGACATGGGCTCTTCTGTCAGTGAGATAAATAGTATTCCTACATAGTGCAGGAAGGAAAACAAAATTTGTTTACCATTGCTGCACAGAGACCATAGGAAGCACCTACAGAGGACAAATGAGGGTCCATCTATAAAACTGATGCTTGGCACTAGCTTGTCAGGCGATTAAATGATCCCGCTAGCATCACCTGCTTGGCAGAGGTGCCACTTAGATATTCTCTTCAAATGAAAACAGTTTAGGGAGAGGGAGACGCATTACAATTGTAAACATTCTGTACATGGATTGACACTGCACATTAGGTCTAAAACTTGTAGCTTTAATTGCCATTTGTTATGGGATATGCTGATAGCTTTATGTTTTCCATTAGCTGAAGAAATAGAGGTAAGCAGAATACCTGTCTATGAAGATGTGATACACTCTCAAGGTGACAGGATAATCATGTATTGCTGGGTACATGGTATTGCTTTAAAGAAACATAATACACATGTAGTAATCTGTTGCAATTGTTTTTTTTTTTTTTTTGCTTTTATTGCAACTTGTTGTTTTGATTTCCTCTTTATTTTCTTTTTTTATACGATTAGCTGTGGTGCAAGTTATGGTAAGGTATCAGTCCTCATGCCTGCTTCTTTACAGTATGATAAAGTTCGACCTGTGGAAGTAGACCTGGATTGCTTGTTGGTGGTCTCCATGCCACCTCTCAGGAGGAGGGCAAGGGCTCCTCATGTGAACATGGGTCAGAACAGCCGTCATGAGTCTCCTGTCAGGAAGTGCAGTAAAGCGTTATGCTTCTTTCAAATTATTACCAATATTTTCCCAATGGATTTCTTTTTGGTTCCATGATCCAGGCCACTTTTTTTGTTTTTCTCCATTATTTCTTTAAATCTGTCTTAAAACTTTCATGCAAGGGAGTGGTCCCAGCTAGATTCTGCTTAACTCCACAGATGGGTTTCCTCTTCAGGGACAGAATGCCCTTGTGGTCTACAAAAACTAAGGTGGTTGGTTCCCCCTCCTATGTGCAATTTAGTAACTGAAAGAGGAGTGAACTGAATCCTGCTTAAACCTGCAGGGAGAAAGTCTATCAGCATATTGCCTCTAAAACTACTATTCTCCCTGTTGGTAATGGAAAGTTGAGAAACAACTATTAAATGCACAGCTCAGGATTTTATGGGATGATATTGCCCTACTTAAGCAGAGTGAGCATGACACAGGCAACACCACCAGCATCAGCTCATACATGTCACCTATCTATCAATGTAGCCTACTGAGCAGTCAGGAAATGTGTGCTGGTCTCTACTAAAGCACATTCCTATCACCAGGTCTTTACCTCCCCTCCAGGGTAGTTACATGCATCATCCCTGCCTTGCTATCAATCACCTTAGCTGCTAATCAAAACTGGGTCACTTAGGCCATAGTTAGGGTCTTATCTTTCTGTGCCACCTATGGGGCAAGTCACCCATGTTTTTATATTGTATCTATGTGGAGTTGCTTTTATTTTTGCTCAAGTATATTATAAAAGGCAACAATCATCTTGTTAAAACAGTTTAAAAGTAAGACAATTTCATTTCATTTAATTGTGCATAAAGACTATTGACTGTATAAAGTTTATTTTCAGTATTTTGCTAGTCTCCTAAAAATATTACTTTTGTTTGAAATTGTGATAACCCATAGAGCATGACAGGAATATTTGAGACAATGGCATACCTTAGCAACACTTGAACCAGGTGGACACCTAGGACACAATCCATCTAGAGTAGCTTGAGCAATATTTATTTATTTATTTATTTTATTTACCATTTTAAAGTAAAGATGCATAGCAGTGGCATTTATATTTAAAACTAAATGAAATTAAAAAAAGGCATGTTGCCTTTCTTCAAAACAAAGCTGTGGCTATGATGACTTATGAGGGAGGTATGGCACACCTCACCACTGAGTTTGTATGCTTTCTGCACCATCACACCCACAATCCAGACAAATAGTAGAGATATGAGAGATATGATGTTCTTTGATTCATTATCTAGATCATATGTAGAATAGCAAAGAGCAGTAAAGTGGATGTGACGCCCACAGGAGAACCAGCAGCCAGAGTCTATAGTTACATTATGGAGCAATATTTTTATGTCCTCATAGCGAACCACATATTATGGACAATAAAAAGATTTGTAAGACTAATATCAGAGTACTTACTAGCTAGCAACTGAGGATTTATGGGAATCAGAGTTTTAGTATATTGCAGCATGAACTATTTTATGCTTTATTTTATTACAGTCAGATATTTGAGGTCTATACAGTCTGCAAAGAGACCACTGCTGGTTATGGGTACTGTCTATAGGTGAAAGTAATTAACCCTGCTGTTGTTTGCACATTAATCTGTCTTTGCAGTATTAATACAATTTATGTGAATCAAAGTAGAATACTTAACTTGGCTACTCTTTTTGAGAAACAAAGTTGGAATACATTACTCTGGTCACTATGTTTATCATTACCAAGCATTTCAGGAGAACACAGTCAACAGACTGGCATTAAATGCTGAGTATGGAGATGCTGTTTGTGTATGACAGTAACTGACCTGCTGTGGTTTGCTTAGTTTAAGCATTAGTCTGGCTTTGCAGTGTTAATGTGCATTTTTGTGAAGTCTGTTGCTATACTTTATTGTGGTTATTGTGTGTTTGTGTGAAACAAGCCTGAAATACATTACTGTGGTCATTATTTTTTTTATTACCACAATTCGACTGCTGAGGTAAATATGGTCAACAAAATGGCTACTATTAATGAGTATGGGAACTGTTTGTGGACATGAATGAGTACCACTGCTGCCATGATCAAGTCAAGCAGTCATTAATTTGGCTTGGGCTAGTGTGCATTTACATAAAGCAAGTTGAGATACTTTACTATGTTCATTGTTTAAATCATTGTCAGACATCTGCGATGTACAAATTCAAAAAATGTGGCTGCACTCAAAGACTGTAGAAGCTGTGTGTGGATGAAAATATCTTACCCCTGCTTTTCTTTGATCATTTTAGACAGTATTTGATCCATCTTGGAAGAAGCAATGTCACACAAGGTGTCATATTTACTGAAGTAACTATAAAGCAATCATTCCTATTGCTTATTCCTTGATGTTTGTGCATGCAGGTGTAGGGTGTTGCAGTTAACAAGCTGATTATTATTTTCTCACTGTTCATGCATAGGCAGACATCAGCTCTGTACATAATAAGTGACTGTCTTTGGTGGTGTGGGCAGGATATGTATAAAAGTAATTGATCATAGATACATTGGCTCAGTGAGCAGTATTACCATTTCATAGTGCTTGCTTTTCTGGTTTTATTTCATCTTCATCAAGCCTACATGACATTTCTGTGTCTGTGTGGATTTTATTTAGGTGCTCTGGTTTCATCCAGCACCTGAAAGACATGTTGTGGGTGAATTAGATTTCCTCCAGTCTGCCTGTAGGGAAATATATATTGACAGAGAAAGAGGGATAGAGAGCAAACGTGTGTGTATGTGTACGTGTGTTGTTATATATGGAGATACACTATATTGGAAGGCACATACTGTACATAACTCTTCTGAGTAGCAACAAAATATTAGCAAGTGATACCTTTCAGAAATAAAGCAAAAAATGAATCACAGCCTATCTGGACCATTATGGTTCTTCAGGGTCTGGCATCCACCACATACTCAGCTGTGTAAGTTTCTGTCGTAGACCTCATCTGAGCTAAAAGCTCACCTGCTTAGGGTTGTGCACAAAATGTTATTACAACTTGTGTGTAGGCTTGGGGCAATATATTGTTATTCTAAGATGATAAAGCTATAGAAACATGACATTCATAATGACCATGCATAGTACATATAAGTATAATTGTTATGTTGCTCAAGTTATTCTAGGTCTCTGGAACAAGCTATTTCACATCTGTGGAACAAACTACCTTGTTCTACAAGGGCATTTTGAAATGCAAGTTAATATAAAAGTCAACTGCAACATAACTTGGAAAGATTCAGTGTCCTCAGTGGCCAAATCATCTCATAAGTGGATCACACTGGACAATGAAATAATCAAGCATCAGATGTGTGTATACATATGTTCAGTGTTGTATAAATACAGGAATCTATAAATGATCATAGTATCCAAGAATCTTTGCAGAGAAGTACATCAGATTGCTTAATGGGCTTAATTTCTGTTGTCCACACCCGCAGACTACTGCATTTACATGTGGTTCTGAAAGCCCCCACTTCTCAATAAAGCACAGCTAAGTTATTTCTCAGAAAAGTGTCTATGAATCTGGAACTCCCTTGTGTATCATGCAACAATGCCAAACCACTGCTGTGGCATTCCATAGTACACAAGCCATCCATGAATTATAGGGCTGTATTTGAAGGAAAAGAAATTGGAGCTAGATATTTGAAAATGGACATATGTTCAGTGCTTTGTTTTTTGAAAGTAAAAGGCAATGGTAGTTAGATTTTTTTTTAATTTCATTTTTTTTGATGCACCAAAGAACATCAAATTAATTATATTCCATTTACATTTTGAAAAAGTTGCTTATTGTGTAACCAGACTGAGAGTTTCTCTAGAATAATTTGAAAATTGTCTACTATTGTTTTGTGGTAAGGAGCAGCTGCAAAGACTGCAGGATTGTCTGAACACAAGATTAAGTTGAACAGTTTGAGATCAGTAAGCAGATGTTTATTGAAAAGGTTGAAAATAATAGGCACTAAAACTGACCCGTGCAGGCCACCTGTGGAGATATTTTGAGGAGATGATTAAATATTGCTAAACTGCATGGTAGATGCTCTGTCAGAAAGGTAACTTGAGAAATAGTTGAATGTTAAAGTACAAAAGCTGCTGAATAGGATGGAGTGGATTATACTGTTAAAAGATTTGGGGGAAAACTTTGAATTGTACAACTGTCGAAAAGCATTTGTTGGTGTTAAAATAGTATCCATTAGTGTATGAAATGCAGTTTCTATACTCCATCCATATACAAAACTATGTTGATGAATGGTTAACATATTGCATTGGCAAAGATAGCCAGAAGCTTGATTATATATACTGCTTTTGCAAGCAGTTTATCTAACTGCGACAGACAAAGGTGTAGCTAGCTACTTTTGCACCAGTTGATTGAGGAGCAAAAAAAATGATTTTTTCCTTTTTTAAACTGTAACAAACTGCTTGATATAATAGAGTTTATGTCAAACATGATGTGCTATAGATCTTCAGTTCTGACTGCACATGAATATGTCACAAGATGGGTTGCAAACTGGCTCAAGGACAGAACACACAGGGTTAGAGTTGCTGGTGCCATGTCAGACTCTAAGCGGTCAAGCGGTGTCCCACAGGGCTCAGTCCTGGGCCCCCTCTTGTTCGGCATTTATTTTTCTGAAGTGCAGGCAAACATAGGGGGATTGTGGTTGACAAAATTTGCAGATGACTGCAAACTGGGCACCATAATTGACACTCCATCAGACACAGACATCCTCCAGAAAGGTCTCATAGAAATGGATAACTGGTGCCAGAGCCATGGCCTTAAGCTAAATGCCAAAAATGTATAGTCATACCCTTTGGGAAAACAAGGTAACTAATTACCACATAGGTGGTAATCCATTAAACACGGAAGAAGTTATCAGGGACCTGGGGACCCAAGTTGACAGTAACCTCTCTTTTGACACTCACATTGCCAAAGTGGTTAGGAAGACCTTCTACATTGCCCACCTGATCATGAAGGATTCACATCCAGATCAGGAGAGGTCATTGTACCCTGTACTCTTCACTTATCAGACCAATGATTGAGTACAATGCCCCATTCGAATGTACCTTACCCGACACCTGCAGCAGTTGGAAAGACCCCAAAAGTTCCTCACCAAAAGGATAAAGGGGCTCAAACATATGTCATACGATGCCCGACTGAAGAAACTCCAGCTCTATTCAGTCGCATACCGTCTGCTCAGAGGTGATCTGTGCCTGACATACAAGGCCATGTCCAACCGGAATTAATGGACATGCTCCACCTCAAAAATCCAAATCCACCAGAGCCACGAGAGCAAGAGACTTAAACCTCAACACGGATATAAATAGGACGTGCTGGAGGGACAGATTCATCACCCAGAGACTCCCTACACTATGGAACAGAATCCCAGTCCATGTGAGGCAGAACCCCTCACTGACTCTGTTCAAGAGAAATCTTGACGAGTGGATGGGAGATCGTAGGTTTACCCCGGGAATCATCTCTGTATCACTGCTGGACAGAGACACAGCAAATTAATGGGTATAGTATTCTCATCCTAAGGGGTGGTGAAAGCCACACACACTCTGGCTAGGCTTATAAATGCCCTAGGGCAGATAGCCTAGTATGAACCTATGAAATGCTGACATTTATTTCTAAATGCCGGTATAGGCTGAAGACCAATTGGGATCTGATGATCATGCACCCCATAACACTTTGTGCCCAAGGTGGCTGCTCCCTTCATCCAACCCTTGCTATGCGTCTGGTAGCAAACATGATGCTGTTCTGTAATCAGAAGCTTTATATTGTTTGCTACACTTTGGAATAGGAATAATGATTGCTACTTTACACTGTTTGGGAAACATGTTCCATGTAAGATGTTGAACTTGCAGAATAATTTCATCACCACATTTTTTAATAAATCACAGGTACATAACATCAACATCCAGTGATTTGTTGTTGGGAAGAGATTCAGGGAGCTTGCTTATTTCTAGATAAGAGATATTTTTGAGACAGAAGAGAGATAAGTATGGCTGCTAGACCAGTGAACCAGGTGGGAAGTTAGGATCGAATGAATCTGGGAAGTTGCAGCAAATTATTCAGTTAAATAGTTAGGTTCATAGGTTCATAGGTAGGTACTAAGCTATCTGCCCGAGGGCATTTATAAGCCTATCCAGAGTGTGTCAGCTTTCGCCACCCCATTGATTAACTAACTGATCCTCTGTCAAGTAGAGCCAATGAAGTGATCCCAGGGGTGTATTTTCTGTTACCCATCCACATGTCAAGGTTTCTCTTGAAGAATGTTAGTGAGGGGCTGTGCCTGATGTAATTTGGAATTTTGTTCCAAAGCATGGGGAGTCTCTGTGACAGGAATCTATCCCTCCAGCATGTTCTGTTTATTGTTGTGGTGAGGTTTAGCTCACTAGAGCATGTGGCTCACAGTGACTTGGATTTCTTTAGGTGGAGCATGTCCATCAATGCTGAGTTGGACATGGCTTTGTAAGTCAGGCAGAGATCTCTTCTGAGTAAGCGATATGCCACTGAGTACAGCCGGAGTTTTTTCAGTCAGGCTGTATAGGACATATGTCTGAGGCCAGTAATCCTCTTCGTGAGGTACTTTTGTGGTCTTTCCAGCTGTTGGTTGTGTCTTGTGAGGTACATCCCAAATGGGGCATTGTACTATATGATGGGTCTAATGAGTGACGAGTAGAGGGGCACTATAACCTCTTTATTTCTAGATGCAAACCCTTTAGTAATTAGATGGGCCACATAGAAGGATTTCCTAACTACTTTGGCAATATGATTGTCAAAGGAGAGATTACTATCTACCTGGGTCCCCAGATCTCTTATTATCTCTTCTGTATTAAGGGGGCTGCCACCTATGTGGTAATTTGTGGGTGTTTTGTTTTTCCCAAACGGGATGACTATGCATTTTTTGGCATTTAGCTTGAGGCCATGACTTTGACACCAGGTGTCCGTCTCAGTAAGCCCCTTTTGGAGGATGTCCGCGTCAGCCAGAGAGTCAATTATGGCTCCCAGTTTGCAGTCAACTGGTGAACTTGGTTAGCCATAGTCCTCCTGTGTTTGACTGTACCTCTGAGAAATATATGCCGAACAGTAGGGTCCCAGGACCGAGCCTTGCGGGACACCACTTGTGACTGGTTTAGAGTCGGACCTGGAGCCCACTAGTCTTACCGTGTGAGTTCTGTCTGTAAGCCAGCTGGCAACCCTTCTCATGATGTAGGGGTTTATGTTCAAGCTGGTGAGTTTTTCTGTAATACTCGAGTGGGGAATGGTGTCGAAAGCCTTGGCGAGGTCAAGGTAGGCTGTGTGAACCACCTTTCCCTCGTCTATGGCCTTGGTGACTGTCTTGAAGAAGTCAACCAGGATCTTCCCTTAACATAGCCGAACTGGGTTGGCTCAAGTGATTGGAGGTTCCCAATGTCTTTGTTAATGAGTTCCATGATGATGCGCTCCATAGCCTTGCAGACCAGGCTAGTCAGGCTTATGGGGCGATAGTTACCAGGGTCAGTTGTGGCCCCTCCTTTGTGGAGAGGAACAGCAGTTGCTGTGCACCATTCTATGGGCACGCGGCCTGTGGAGAAGCTGAGGCTGAACAGCGTGTTTAGGTGGGGGTGGGGTTAGTTAATATTCTAGTTTGTGCAAGACGCAGCCTGGGACACCATCTGGTCCCATTGACGCTGTGTTTTTGGCTTTTGAAAAGGCTGTGTTCACCTGTGTGTCTGTGATTTTTGGGACACTACACTTTTCCGGTATTGTTGTGGGCACTTTTGGAGGTGAGAGAGGGATGAAGATTGCACTGAATCTATCTGCCAAGATGTTGGCAATATCAGTAGGTTCAGTATATTTTGTGCTATTTTGCACTAGTTCAGTGCATATCTGTGAGTTGCCACTTAGATTCTTAACATAGCTAAAGAAGGCTTTGTGGTTATCTTTTGAATGCTTGGCTATATTTCTTTCGAAGTTAGCCTTGGATGATTTCATGAGGGACCTTAGTTTCTTACTGATACTGATCAGGGATGTCTTTCCTTCTTGGTATTTGCTTTTTTTCTGAACTAGTTTCCTCCTTCTATTGTATAGCCTGTTTATTGCAGGGGTCCACCAAACTAGTTTCCTTCTCTTAGAGGAGTGAGTCTTGGTTTTGCTAGGGATGGCATGATCCTTGCATCCTTGTAGGTGCTCACAGAGTGCATTTGTAAATGTTTCTGCATCTTGGGCAGCATTATCCTTTAGGGTGGGGGCTGTGAAACTTACCACCTCTGTCATGAGTAAGGTGAAGTTTGCTTTAGAAAAGTTTTTTATTGTGGTTTCCTTAGTTGGGGTGGTGGTGGGGTGTGGACATCCAGAGTGATTAGTTTATGGTCTGATCTACCAGTAACGGGTTGACCTCTGGTGTGGAACACTTGTCGCCCATGTTGGTGATGACCAGGTCCAATATGTTTTCACTTCTGGTAGGGGAGTTTACCAGCTGACCCAGGGCGTTTGAGTTGATGAGTTAGGCATAAAAGATGGATGGGGATTGTTGGACTTTGATAAGCTAGTCTGATAATTTCCTTCTAAAATTTCCTAGGATTTATAAAGGTTGAAAATTTGATGTGTGCACATCTATATTACTTTTAGACGTCTGATGGCATGTTTAGCGTGTTTTCTCAAGAATATGTGTATATTCTGATCAGCTTAGGATAGGGAAGGGTATTCTTCCTTGCACCCACATTGAATCTCATTCATTATGAAATAGATACAGATAACTTGCCTTCTAAGGTTAATTGGTAACTTTACATTATTTTTAATGGAGAAAAAGTGGTTTTGAAGATTTAAAATTACATTAGTTAGGTGAGAAATAGCAGTACTTACACAAGATGTTTTATAAAATTCAGTCACATTAAATGATTTTGTGACATAACAAAGATCAAGTAAAAATAAAAAAAAATAAATAAAATCCTGTACTGTATCAGAGGAATGGCTGCAGATGTATAGAATGTGTGAAGGGTTAGGATTTTTCTTCAGCCATCAGAATGTGACAGTGCAGTGATCATTAATACTGGAGGCACAAATCTCAACAGAGTTTATCAGGTTTGCTTGTAACAAGAAGGTCAAGAAGTCTGTGGCTATTAAAGGTTAAGGTCAGAAAAGGCGGAGGTCAGATAAGACACTTGGTCAGATTCAATAAACCCTACATCGTCCATTTACACAGTGCATGCATCATGGCATGACATACATGATAGCAAACTGCTTTAGATTCAGTAAGCGGTTCTACACGGTGTGTAGAGAAATGCAGAGCCGTACAAACAAGATAAACACCATGGTATTCTAATTACAGCATAAGCAGCTGAATTTTATGATAATCAACTAATCCAAGATGGAGGAGCTTTCAATAATCTATAAAGCAATTGTGTAGACTCTGTGCAGGTTTTGCCTGCAAATTCCAAAACCTATTGGAACACAGCCACAGAAAGGAGTTGACACAGGGGCTGCTGTTGCTTTAATTCATATGTATGTGCAACAGGCTGAAGTCTGTGCTGCTGCTGCTGCTAACAGACCACAGCCAAGGAAAAATGTATCACAATCAACATGATTTGGAAATTGTAAAGCACTACAGAATAGATAGAGACATACTACAGAAAGTCTGCAGCCTCTGTCATCCTCAATTCAGAGCCAGGGCAAACTGAGGGGAACATACCACAGTGAAGACAAATGTATGTGTAGTACTTAGAACTATAGCTACAGGTATCTTTCACAGACCAACAGAGGACATGCTGGGGGTGTCACAGGCATGTGCATCCATGATCCTCCATCAATTCCTGAATGATATGCATCAACATACCAGTGACCAGATATATTTTTCCCATACTCCTGAGGACAGGGCCAAACATGTGCAGGAGTTCTACCCAGTAGCACACTACCCTGAAGTACTGGGTGGCATAGATTGTACACATGTAGAAATTAAGGGACCACCTGGGGAACAGGGAAGGCTCTACATACATAGAAAGGGCTTCTACTTTATTAACTGCCAAGTCATGTGTAATGCCAAGGGATTCATCTTGAACATGTGTGTTGGCAACTTAGGCAGTTACCATGACTCACATATCTAGCACACCTCCCAACTGTATCAGCTGTCCACTAGTGGGGATATCCCACAGGGTCGTTTACTGGGAGTGCAGCTTATGCACTGGCACCATGGCTGATGATACCCATCACTTGATGAAGAATGTCATAATGAGGCACATGTTTAAACCTGCAATATCATAGATCATGAGTTTGGGCTGACAAAGTTGTGGTTCTGGTGCCTAGATACATCTGGTGGAGCCCTGCAATACAATCCATGTACAGGTACTGAAATGGTCAGATTATGTGCCACGCTACACAACATCATCTTGAGAAAACAGCTTCAGCAGGATCAGCAAGGGGAAGAGACACACATCCCACCACCAATGGCAGGGTCACCACAACCAAACATAGGTGAAGAGTCAGAGGGGGAACAATCAGCTGCTGTGGATGTAGGCATGCTCAATAAGCCCTGACATTGGCTAAGAGACGATTTATAGCACACTCTCTCACCACCTAAGGGGCAAAAACTTTTCCATATGCACATACATATAAACTTTACCTACTCATGTAATGGCTGAGTATTGCTAGCATCAGACAGAGTTAGCCCTGAAATGAAGCTGTAGCAACTGCTGGATTTACAAAGTGTAGTACCTGTAGTGTATTGCGTAATAAAATGAAAGACTGGCATATCTTTGCATGTTGTTACTTGGTAATGTAAGCAACTAAAAGTGGGTGACTTGTACAGAAATTACCTTAACATGTGATAGCAAAGACTTATTTGATTTATATGTGTCTATTGTTAAGTAGTAGGCCTCAGGCATGAAAAGATTCACACAGTCATACCTCTCAAAAGCACTGATGATCACTGTATGCCCTTTAACACAATGCATTTGTACTGGAAAATCATTAAAGAAAAAGTTAGAAAGTAACGATACACATTTTAGTTTCAGACTTCACAACCCTTACAAGATCATTAACAATACCAATGCAAAAAAGTATGACGCTATCGACTGTCTAACTTTCTAAGACAAATATAAGTCAAAGTTACAATTAACAATTCAACGTCACAAATGCAGATATGCTAAGCACTAAGTCAGCTATACACCCTGAGCTTCAGACACAAAGCTTATTTATCCCTGAATCCAAAAGATAGCAAATAGGGATATGGCACAGTTATCATCACTTGCACAGGGTGTTGTGTGGGGGGCAGGAAGTCTAGGCTGACACAAAAGCTGGTGAGTGTGTGTGTGTGTGTGTGTGTGTGTGTGTGTGTGTGTGTGTGTGTGTGTGTGTGTGTGTGTGTGTGTGTGTGTGTGTGTGTGTATGGGCCCTCTATGTAAAATTGGTGTGTGAGTGGCTGCATGAACACAGCCAAGCTCTGTGCTAGCTCTACTTCTTGGTATGTCGGACTGGTGTGAGCCGTGAATGGTAGAAGTGGCAGTTCATCATTGTTGTACCTGACCAAAAAACTGGCTCTGTGAGGAGTTGCACTGGCACATCCACACCCATGGTCAGATTCACTGCTGCTACTGGAACATTATTGATGTCTGCTGGACAAGATCTCCTCATGAGTGCACCCAGGACCATGACCCCATGGTCTGCCCCATCTGCGTGTGGACAGCTCAATGACTGACAGAGAAGTGGAAGTTCTGCCATTATGGGAGCATGATCAGGCATGTCCACATTGGCTAACAGCAGATGATGTGGCTGACCTACTCCTGCAAATATGCTGTTCCCCTCCCAGCAGACATTCCATCAGAGACACTGACGATTCTAAAATGTCATTCATCCAATCCATTGAATCAACAACATGGGGGAGGCAGTTATGCATGTCAGCCTATGTCACAACTACAACCCTAAGCATTTCTCTGCATGACCTATGGGAATATACCTGTGCCTCCATGATGTCCTTAAACATATGTTGAGTGGCACAGGAAGAGACACCTGGATCAGGTGAAGGACGGACAGCAGGCCTCCTCTAAGCACCCTTAATAATCCTCCTCTGTAACACCTCACTCACACTTTGGCTATCGCCAGAGCCAACAAGCACTGAAGGCACAGCAACCACAGATCCCTGAGTGATTGACTCACTGTCCACCTGCCCAGTTTCTGAGGGCTCAGTGGAATGTGTAAGAATATGCCTACTGACTGTGTCTGATGGAATTACAGGGGATGGATGGATGTCAACCTTAATGTCAGATTCAATATCTTCACCCCCCCAACTGTGCCTCTGTTTGGCCACCATCATCATCAGTCTGCTGATACTCTGACATCAGGTGGTAGAAGTCCCACACTTCCACTGTCAGGAACACATGTGATAATAAACAACAAACACAGGAAAAAATGTATACCTACATGACTATAGTCCAAGATATGCTGACAAACTAACAGTGGTGCCACTATTATAGACAGTGCAGCAATACACACAACAGTCCTGACACCAATATTACACACTAAATATTTCTTTGAACTGCTCATTATTACTGACATAAAAATGTTTGGCTTAACATGTGCAGATGATAGTCTGCTCCATATGGTGGATGGTCCTGGAAGAAGTTAAGCAAAAGATAAGGACAACATCATCACAATTAACATGGAGTAAAACATTTTGCCCATTATATGTCAAATAACTATATTTTCAACAAGAACTTGGATGACAAGTCCAACCTAAGTCCCATGTTTAATCAATCAGAATGTTTTCCTAACTCCCCTCCCCAAACAATTCTTGTTAAACAGAACTAATGTATTGATGGAATTATTTTACTATACAAGAGTATTTAAGAATGGAGTTACATAAGCCTTCCTGAAAGCTCCTCCTGGGGCATACTTGCTGTTCCTAAAACAGTAGCACCAATTTCAAGGGTATGCTGTTCAGCACTTTCCTGAGAGCTTGCTGGATTCTTGACAGTGGACAGCAACTCTTCATTTGCTGTTAGTGGTGGCTCAGTAGTAGCTTCCACCTTGGTCCCAACCAAACATGGGCCAATGCAGCATCTCTCCTCCATGCAAATGAGATCATGTCAGTGTCCCTATGGTGCACCTGATCATATGTCCTCCTGTGGCTGCCTACTGCATTCACATCTACAACTATCTGCTGTCAAATTTGCATTCTGGCTAACATAGCTCCATGTCCCCTCTCAATCAGAAAGGCACTATGTTGCCTAAGAGCTTCCACAATTACCTTATTCTCAGTATCACTGAAGGGTGTTTTTTAGTTATTGAGATGCCTGGATGCCATAGTCCTAGGTGTCATAAAACACAACAGAAGGCTAATACACATAAGTATCAGATAACTAAAAAAAAACTGTTCCCTGATAAAGCAGAAAAGGTAGCATTTCAGTATTACCCACAGTAAAATAAAACAGTCTATATATTTGAAATATGTACAACACGAATTGTGTGGTTTTAACATATTACATTCACACACAAAACAAGGCTGGATGCAAAACAAGGGGGAGTAACAATAGCAACATATCCTTGTTTATGCCAAAACAGAAATGCAGCTTTGCTCCTCTACACCCAAAAGAACAGACAAATGACACATTTTGCTAACAAACCATCAGTGAAGTGCTAAAAGTGCTATCAAATGAACTGTCCCGGAAACATGTGTACGGATTTAATACAGAACTTTCCATTTTACGGCATTGCCAATCATGTATACCTGTGAAATGCCCTGACAGACACGCCCATGTCATCAGTACACTTCTAAGTAATGCATACAAACAACAGTAGCATTTTCTAATTAATATATTTTATAAATATGAAACAGATTTTTCTTAAATGACATTTCAGCATCTGCAGTACATAGCTCTGAAAAAATGCAAGCATACCTTCTCAAGTTCCATAGTCTTCTGTGTAGATATATCTCAAAGTAAAAGCCTCTTCTGTGTTCTCCACATAACCAGGTCTCCTCACCTTCAGGTTCCCTAGCTACACAGTTGCCTTTTTATGGTGTAGATTCAGTGCTGTTAGTACAGTGAAGATGCAAATTAGATGTTAAGTCATTAGAATCGCTGAATCCCAAACATTTGGCTTAGTGTAGCAGATGTAGACATAGTGCAGGCACTTCCTCAGTGTTTGTTGCTAATGGATTGCAACTGTGAATGATTGTGTGTATGGAGAAGAAAACACAACAGCTATGCAGACTGCCCTACCTCCAGTGGGTGTGTCATGTTAGACTTACAAAGTGTATGTAACTAATTTTGTCAAGGCTGGAAATGTACGTAAGCAGCACACAATTCACAGGTTCTTTTCATTAACATCCAAACTCCCCATATTTTATGGACAACTCATTCTCACACATTTTAATGGCAAGAATATAGAATGCCTTACAGACTGCATGGCTCAGATTGCTGGTGAGATAAAGGATGAGCAGCAAACACAGAGAGGTAAGACAGAGCTGTATTTTTGCAAGCAATAGTCATAAATGGTTGTGTGATCACTCATTGCAATACATCTGAATGTATACATGTACAAATAATTGCTACATGGTTTCTTAGTACTGTGGATGATGTTGCAGTTGGTTTTATGCAGAAAGATTTCAGTTCCCTGCTGCGAAACTATTTGTGTGGCAAAGAGGGATAAGGCAACATACTGTGTTCTGAAGGTTCATTGGAGTGAGAGTTCAAATCCAGATGAACTATGTATAAATATTTCATGTGTGCTAACAAACATTTTGTAGTGTTTATATCATAGACTGGTTTTCATCATTTCAGCTACTTTTCCCTTTTATTTTAATTTTTAGCCATTGTTTGCACAGAGTACAGCTTAGAGCAAATGAGGGAAATGGAGAAAAATGAATGTCAAGTTTGGCTGTCCTTGCTTCATTTTTGCGACATTCAACAGTGTGTAAACAAGATTAGTGGCCCACACAGGAAGCAGAAAGAACACCTGCAGAACAACTGTAGACAGGGGATCTGCAAGAGTGCAAAGGTCAAAAACAATACATTGGTGCAATATTTACTTTGGAAGATAGCAAGGTTCTCCAACATTTGCAGTCATAGAACAACTGCAGACAGGGCACAGACAACCAACAATTGAAAATGGATGCATTCAATTAATTCTGCTGGGCACTGTTCAAACACACTAAGCGATGTTACATAGCAGTTAACACAGATAACTTAAAAATTAGTAGGAAATTAGGGAGGTATCATGTAACTCTTCCTATTGCAATAGGTGTAAGTGTAGAGCTGGAGTACACATAGTCTTGTGTTCTAGTATAGGGTATACAATCTATTTTTACTGTTGTAATGGTGTAGTTTATATCAATGAACTGTAAAAACAGACAAGTGTTGTTCCAACATTTTTGTGGCAACAGCTGTAAGTGTAGGACTGACATACACATGGCCCTGGGATATAATACATGACAATCCAGACATTTTTACTGTTGTTCCATTTCCCATTATATTCAGTCTCACTTACAATACTTTAGATAGTGGAGGTGACGTGAATTAAATCTATGATGGATAAGGCACCCTTAGTGTATTTTCAGATGTATGACTGAGGGTATAGTGTCTACTATATTTCTTTAAGTATAGTCTGCAAGCCGGACTTGTATGACCTTGACTATTAAATAAGGCACATACACAACTGGATCTATTTACAAGAAACTTGTCAGGTCACACACATACATGTGTAACACGTCAAACTGCCAGCCATACTTATGAACGATCTTTGACTAAATCTGACTAGCACTTCTTCTATTGCAAAGACGGAAAATCAATGCAGTGGAAGAAAATGTTCTAAACAACCCAAAAAACAGTAAACAAGTACTTCAAAATGCAGGAACTGCAGAGCAAGGTACCACACAAACTTGTGCTCCTTCAGGAACACCAAAGCTTTATTCTACAACAACAAATAAGCACTTTTGTCTCAAATTAACTTTAAAAGATACTTCATCAGAAACAGTATACTGTCAGCGCAAAAACATTTAAAATACAAATGAATAGTGACTTCACTTCCACCTGCTAAGCAGGAAACCGTTTTTTAAGTGGCAGAACATAAAAAAGTCATAATATATGTCAGTGTTTAAATAGTTATATAAAGGGACCCTAATGATTCACATAGCAAATAATTACACTTTCTCATATGCATGATAATACTATCCAATTTCTAAACAGATTTTAATAGCAATAAATAAACAAACAACAGTCCTATATGACATAAAAGCCCTACCAAGGCATAAAATGGATTTCTAAGATGAATCCATAGAATAAATACCAGCATATAAAACCTTACTATGTAACTGTATAAATATGTAATAGTTAACAGTATATATATTTAAAACAAAGATGAATTATATAATACATATATATATATATATATATATATATATATATATATATACACAAATATATATATATATATATATATATATATATATATATATATATATATATATATATATATGTATGTATATATAAATAAACAAGATTAATCTACTAGTGTCTACCAAGTGCCTTAATTATTAATAAACTACTAATAGACACATTGTCATTCAGACCTGGCCAATACAATGAATTCAGAAGAAGCTGCCAGGAAAGTTCCAGTTTCTCTAATAAGTATGGCCAAGCCCCCACATTCCATTAGTTTTACAGTATCCAACACAATAAATTTGAAGCTATGCTCACCATGTGCCGAAATGTGTTTAGCTAGGACATTAAATTCATATTTATCTCAAATGTTCCTCAGATGTTCCCCAGTTCTACTCTTTAGCTTATGCTCTGTTTTGTACACATAGAAACAGGGGCAATTAGAGCAGAGGGAACAATATACCACTCTTTCAGATGTACAACAGAATTTCTCTTTGAACTTAATATTCACTTCATTAATTTCTATTTTATTAGTTTCTAGAATGTTTTTACAAAATGTATACATCCTACATTTATACATGTGGCCCTTATACTGTTTATTGTTCTTAAGTTCAAATAATTTCTTCAGAGAATTTTCCTTCCTATAAACACAGATGGGTACATGCTCTAAAATGACTCTCATCTATCATTGTTAATTAAGTTCCAATTCTTAATTAAAATATTTTTACCATAGGTGCATCCCTGTTATAAATTGTTAAAAAACTACTTTGATAAGATATCATTCGACTAGGGCTATCATTTGCAATGCCACTGGAAGCAATATCTATATGTACAGGTACTTCAGACTCCAGATTATCCCTATTATGTTGCTCTTCTGTACTCTTGGGCCTCAAAATAGGCCATTGTCTCTTTTTGTTTTTACTTCATCCATCAATTCATCAATTAAATTACTTGGATAACTATGTTTACTAAACATTTGTTTAAGTTAATTACATTCTTCCAAAAAAGATTTGTCTAACGTAGTCATCCTTGCTGCCTGGACAACTGCACCTTGACCACTGCCCATTTTTGCTTAAAAGGATGGCAGCTACTAAAATGGAGGAAACTATTGGAATATGTATTTTTGCAAATAATTTCTGCCACAAATCTCTTATTAACGTCATCCTTCATCAATTCCACAACAACTACAAGTACAAATATGACTCTGTCATTGTCCATGTTGGTGTGAATCACCTGAGACGTACCTCCCTGGACTACATGAAAAGAGACATGGAAGAGCTCTCCAATTTTGTAGCCCAGGAAGGTATGACCCTAGCCATGTGTAGCATTCTGTCATCGCCCAGAATGATACCGCAGTACAAGGACAAAATGATTGGCTTCAACAATTGGCTAAGCTTCTGGTGTCATTTTAAGGGGATCCAGTATTTATCTGCTTAGAATGACATGGTCGACAGACCATGATGTTTTGCCAGAGATGGCCTGCACCTGTCGCCCCTGGGATTCCAGATACTGGCTAAGGCTCTTGCCACCCCTATAGTGCCTTTTTTAGGCAAGGTTCAAATGACAAATTCACCACCATAACAGGAACAGGCAAGCAAAAACTGAGGGTAATGCTACTCAATGCTAGAAGTCTAAATCTCCAAATGCACTCACTCAAGGCACTCCTTAAAATGGAGAACATCGATATCTGTGCAGTGACTGAGACCTGGTTCAAAGCAATAGAGAGCACCACTGCACTACCAGGCTATAACTCATACTGCACTTTTCGGCCATGTAACCTGGACCGGAACACCAAAGGCCGAGGTGTGTCCATATTCATTAAGGATATCTACACCTCCAGGCTAGTTGATCAGCATAATGCATCTGAGGTTTTCCAAGTGCAACTAACTCTGGGCAAAACTGCAATCCAAATTGTAGCTTGCTACAGATCCTCCACCATGCCCCAGGATTCCCACTCCTCTTTTCTTGATGCACTGGAAAATATTAAGGTTCAACCAAACACCCTAATAATGGGCGACTTCAACTACCCCACCATTAACTAGGAAAACTACTCATGTACAAACTCCTTCACACAACACTTTCTGGAATTCATAAACTCCAATGCCCTGGATCAACTTATCCACACCCCCACCAGGGGCAACAATATCCTACACCTAGTCATTACCAACATGAGTGACTGGTGTTCTACACCTGAAGTCAACGCCTCGTTGGTCCGATCTGACTATAAGCTAATCACCCTTGATATCTACATCCTGCCCCCACCCCCCATTAAGGAAACCATGGTAAAAAAATTCTCCAAAGCCAACTTCATGCTTCTTAAGACAGAAGTGGTGAACTTCATGCCACCCATGCAGATGGGCAATACAGTTATGACTGCTGAATCCTACACAAATGCACTCTATAAGCACTTACACGAGTGTATGGATCATGCTATCCCAAACAGAACCAAGACACTATCCTCCAAAAAAAGGAAGCCAATCTGGTGGTCTCCTGCCATAAACAAACTGTACAACAGAAGGAAGACATTCTTGCAAAAGAGAGTAAAATCCCATGAATGGAGGAGCTCCCTGGTCAGACTCAGTAAGAAGCTGAGATCCCTTATAAGATCCTCCAAAGCTAGCTATGAAAACAAAATCACCACTGATTCTAAGGACAACCACAAAGCATTCTATAGCTATGTCAAGAATCTCAATGGCAACACCCAGATCTGCTCTGAGTTACAGCACAATGGCACGAAAATTACAGAACCAACTGATATTGCCAACATCCTGGCAGATAGGTTCAGTGCTAACTTTACCCCCCCCCTTAACCCCTGAAGGGCCCATATCTATACAGGAAGAATGCAGAATCCCTGTAATCACAACTATGCAGATAAAAGCTGCACTCTCTAAAGCCAAAAACACAGCATCTATGGGACTGGACAATATCCCAGGCTGCATTTTACATGAACTTCAGAAAGAACTGGCTCCCCACGTAAGCACCATGTAAAATCATAGCCTCACATCAGGCTTTGTGCCCACTGAATGGCATACAGCAACAGTTATCCCACTCCACAAAGGGGGAGCCACAACTGATCCCGGGAACTATTGCCCTATTAGCCTGACAAGCCTGGTCTGCAAGGCCATGGAATGTATCATCATGGAACTCATAAACAAAGACATTGATAACCTCCAAACTCTGGATCCCACCCAGTTTGGGTTTGTGAAAGGTAGATCATGCCTCCTGAACCTGCTCGGCTTCTTTGAGGCAGTCACCAAAGCCATAGATTAGGGTAAGCTGGTTCACACAGCCTATCTTGACCTCGCCAAGGCTTTTGACACCATCCCCCATTCTGGAATTATAGCTAAACTCATTAACTAGGTATAAATCCCTATGTCACAAGATGGGCTGCCAACTGGCTCACTGACGGAACCCACACTGTAAAAGTTGCACACTCCAAATCTGACCTCAAACCAGTGACAAGTGGAGTACCACAGGGTTTAGTACTGGGACCTCTCCTGTTTGGTATCTACTTCTCTGAAGTACAGGCTAACACAGAAGGCCTCTGGATAATGAAGTTTGCAGATGACTGCAAACTAGAGCCATAGTCGAGTCCCCAAATGATGTGGAAATCCTACAGAAGGGCCTCGCTGAGACAGATGCCTGATGTCAGAGCCATGGCCTCAAGCTCAATGTCAAAAAGTGCATTGTCATCCCCTTTGGTAAAAACTTTGTACCCATGAACTACTACATAGACAGCAGTCTACTTAACACCGAATGTGTGATAAGAGGCCTTGGGACCCAGGTGGACAGTAGTCTGTTCTTTGATAGTCACATTGCCACAGTAGTCAGGAAGTCCTTTTACATGGC
The DNA here is from genome assembly GCF_019279795.1 of Protopterus annectens. NCBI lineage: Eukaryota > Metazoa > Chordata > Ceratodontiformes > Protopteridae > Protopterus > Protopterus annectens. The sequence goes on from NC_056736.1 coordinate 506,526,726, forward strand.
ACACCTCATCATAAAAGGGTTCTCATCCAGGAAAAAGGAGGTTATTGTACCCCTCTGCTTGACACTCATTAGACCCATTATAGAGTACAATGCCCCTTTTGGAATGTACATCACAAGACATCTGCAGCAGCTGGAAAGGCCATGGAAGTACCTCACAAAGAGGATTATTGGCCTCAAACAGATGCCCTACACTGACCATCTCAAAAAACTCCAGCTTTACTCCATAGCATATCGCCTACTCCGAGGTGATCTCTGCCTAACATATAAAGCTATGTTAAACCCAGAGCTGTTGGACATGCTACACCTAAAGAAATCCCAATCCCTCTAAGCTACACGCTCTAGGGACCTAAACCTTGTCACCACAATAAACAGGACATGCTGGAGGGATATATTCCTGTCCCAGAGACTTCCCATACTCTGGAACAGGCTACCCATCTATGTCAAGCAAAGTTCTTCATTAGCACTCTTCAAGAAAAATCTTGATGAGGGGATGGGAAATAGGAAATACACCCCAGGGATCACTTTTGTGTCTCTGCTCGACAGTGGCACAAGAAAATAACTTTCTTGGGTGGCATAAGCCAGGGAACCTTGTTGGCTAGGCTTCTGTAGGCCCTCGGGCCGATAGCCTAGTACCTACCTATGAACATATGACCCTATGTATCAATAATATGTTCAGATAAGGAATTTACTTTTCTTCTATAGTATACATGAATTTCAAAAATTCTGTTGTCATATTAATAAACTCCAAAAATGAAGGTATCAACCCCTTAGAGCCTTCCCACAAGATGAATATATCATCCAAATAGTGGACATAGGTTTTACAGTATGGGAGAAACTGAGACTGACAAAGATATCGTTTCTCCCATTCTAGCATGATAATATTGGCATATAGGCCCCTGCAAGAGGAATCTATTGCCACCTCTTCATTCTGGAGAAAATATTCACCTTCAAATAAATTGAAATTGTTTCTTAGTATTAATTCAAGCATTTGTTCATACAAGTTATTTTTTTCTTGTGTTACATTCTTAGACAGCAAGTAGTCACAGAACCATTGTATGCCCAACTCATGTGGTATGACACTGTAAAGGTTAACTACATCAACTGTAATAAATAAGTATTCGCCCTTATATTCTATTTCATTAACCTTTCTTAAAAAATCCCATGCGTCAATGCACACAGTAGGCTCATCCCATATATATTAACTCAACTCCTTGACTGAATATTTTGCCATAGGATATGTTATGGAGCCCCTAGCATCCACAATTGGTCTCATGGGTGGTTGATTTAAATTTTTGTGGATTTTGGGGACCACAAAAATAAGTGGGGTAGATGGAAATTCAACCAAAAGGTAATGCATTTCATTATTACAAATAAAGCCATCAATAAACATGTCATGTATAAACCCCTTAATTTTTCTATAGGTTCCATTCATTTCATTTAAAGAGCTTTTTCTGTATGTCTCAGCATTCAGTATCTCAAACATCTTATTATTATAATCCATTTTGTTCATGATGGCAACCACACCCCCCTTTGTCTGACTTCATAATTCTTTCCCCTTTATTATACATCAGAAATTTTAGTTCAATCTCTTCATTATAATTTAAGTTCTTATTAACTTTTCTTCTATTAGAATTTTTACAGAGTTCCCAAAGGTCTAACTCACAACTCTTTCAAATGTTGCCAAGACAGGGTGTATCGGGGTTGTAGGTGCTTGAAATTTTGAAGTGATCTCTTATTTGTTCAACATTCTTAAACATAATATTTAAGTTAAGCTATCTAATATATTGTTTTAAATCCATAAGGGTATGCACTAAATTAGTAGGATGGTCAGGTACAAATGTGAATCCCTTAGCTAACAGATCGCATATGGTCACAGTCATGGTTATATCTGAAAAAGTATAAACTTTAAAGTAATTTTCAGAGTTAAAATTTACTTTCAAAGATGGTAACAAGTAACAATGTCTTGTTAATGTTGTAGTTACTGTCTCTGTCTCCCCCTCCAAGTATCCCTGTTTGTCCCCCTGTTGTTCATTCTCCCTCTCCCAGATTGATGGAGGTTGAAACAGCCTGTCACCTGTTGTGGTTGGATTCTTTGCTCATTCATTATCTGCTCCGACTGTCTGAGGGGTGGGAACTGTTCCTCATCAAAAAATCTTTGTCATACAAGTCTGCATCATTAGTGACATTGTTCTCATAGTTAGCATTAGAATAAGATTTAGTTCCCCTCCTATTATGTTGCCATACTTGTGATGGGGGGGGGGGTAAGCTAGATTGTTAGCATAGTCCTTTTAATTTCTAGCATTTGTTCATCAATAGTATGAAAGATTCGACAATAGTCAAATCTATTACTTGAAAAAAATAGGGTTCTGTATATATATATACATATATATATATACATATATATGTATATGTATATATATATATATATTTATATATATATATATATATATATACATATATAGAGAGAGAGAGAGAGATTTATATATATATATATATATATATATATATATATATATATATATATATATATATATATATATATATATATAATTCATCTTATAAAATTCATTTTAAATATATATACTGTTACCTATTACAGATTTATACAGTTGCATAGTAAGGTTTTATATTCAGGTATTTATTCTATGGATTCATCTTAGAAATCCATTTTATGCCATGGTATGGATTTTTATGTCATATAGGACTGTTATTTATTTATTGCCATTAACATCTGTTTAGAAATTGGATAGTATTATCATGTAGTATGAGAAAGTATAATTATTTTTTATATGAATCTTTAGGGTCCCTTTATGTAACTAGTTAAATATTGACATATATTATGACTGTTTTTTTATGTGCTGCCACTTTAAAATTTTGGTTTCCTGCTTAGCAGGAGGAAATGAAGTCACTATTCATTTGCATTTTAAATGTAGTTGTGCTGACAATACACTGTTTCTGATGAAGTCTCTTTTAAAGTTAATTTGAGATGAAAGCACTTATTTGTTGTTGTAAAATAAAACTTTGGTGTTCCTGAAGGAGAACAAGTTCGTGTGGCACTTGGCTCTGCAGTTCCTGCATTTCGAAGTAAACAAACTATGCAGAAAGTACACCGGTTTGCTTTGATTTTCCTGAAGGAGAACAAGTTGTGTGGTACTTTGCTCAGCAGTTCCTGCATTTGAAAGAAAATGTTCTGTCCTTTATGCCTAGGTTTGAATCCCACACTTTAAAAATCAATTTTATCATTGTATAAAGCCAAAAAAAAGTGTCATGTCATCCAATTTATGCCCTAATGCATGTTTGCAAACTTAACTCACCTAGCAGTTACTTTCCACATTTCAGTACATATTTCCAAGCTACATCACCAGAAACCTCTCAAACTAAGGTCAAGTGTCACAATAACATTTCTATTTCAAATACTTATGTCATCCTTGATTGGCACTGTTGCACTCCACTTAACATTTTGCAAATGTGGTTGGCATTGTTGATCAGGTTTGTGCATTACCAGTAAACGTGATAACTGGAATTTGCAGGAAAGCATCATTTTCCATTGCTGTAGGTCGTGTTAGACAAGGCTGGAGTTATTGGTGAAGCTGCCAATTTAGGGCACAGAGGTGGGGTGTTCAGATGTCGATGATATTTATTGGAATCCTGGTAAAGCACCACAGCCAGGGGCTTCTGCACGGACACTATTCTGGCTCCAAGTACAAGTCTGAGACATGGCATAGTCAGGCTGTATCCAGTGATATGGGCATCTGCACACTGGAGAACAGTATAGTCATCATTTTAATGACCTACACAGGTGCAAAAGGGATGCCCTCGATCATTGGTTTACTGAATTTGAAACTGTGGACACAGCTGTATAACTATGACAATAAGAGAGTATTTATAATACTTAGAAACTAAATATAGGCAAGACTGGTACACATAATGCTATTCTGTTCTTTTCTGTTCTTTCCCCAGCGAATGCTGACACAGAGCTAAATTGACATGTTCATGCTGCTCAAGTGGAGAGACAGAGAGATGCAAGTGATATATATGCAGAACTAGAGAAGTATTACTGCAGCTTTAAAAGTTAAAGACAGATTTTTATACAGTTGTAGCAAATTAAGTATGCATATCCTAACTGTAAAAGTATGTGTGTTTGCATTAGTCTGTAGCACAAACCAGCTTTAAAAGTGTTAGAAAAATGTGTACTTAAACATATATGAAGTGCTAGTTTAAAAGCAAATAGTATGTAATGCATTTTATTCTATTTTACAATATGGCAGTAAGAATGATCTTACATGTAATTGCTTGAAGCTTTGGAGCTGCAGTGTGATTGAACTCTGACTCTGGCAGTAGCCAGCTCAGCAAGCTTATGTTTTTCACTAATGATTATCTGCTGGGTCAGGAAAATGAATGTATAAGGCATTGAATCTTTTCTTCCTTCCTCTGAGATAGTTGGCCTTGTGAATATTATCAGCACAGCTGCTAAAAGTAATGTTGCGAGAAGAACAAAGAAGCGTATTACAAGACTGAACTGACTATTGTATTCGAGCAGGACTGAAACCTTGAAAGAATAACATTTACAGAAAGACATTATAACTGACCAGGTGCTTTGCAAGGCTATATTATTCTCATGGGAAAACTTTTAAAAAGTATAACCTCAGCACTTTCTTATGAATAGAATATTGTAGACTATAGTGATGTAGGTGTCCTGTGACTGACCACGTCAGTAAGGTGGGCACAGCTTGAATGTATAGTGTATAAAATGTAGAGTATTTCCTGTATCATGCCAGTCAGAATTCTATACTTGTATTGTATGGTTTTTTGCCTCCTGGTGTACACTAGTAAAGTTTCTTTGCATCTGAGCCTCCTGTGTTGTCCTAATTTGTTTTTATTTAACAGTTTGGTCCTACGTTTGACCGGAAACCCTCGACAGCTGCAGATCAGAGTGTACCGGTGGTCGAATACTGCGCAGGAGAAGCTACCGAAACGGTTCTTCTTGAAGCACAAAGACCTCCGACTGAATTGTCGTTTTGAGAGGCTGGCCATCTGTGGCCGAAGAGCAGTCTCGAACTGGTGGACCCAAGAGGCTCAGGTAGGAAGATTTTTGCCTTTTTTCTGTTTTAGATCAGGGACTAGGTTACAGTAAATGTTATTGTCATAGATTTGTTTTACAGATCAGGGACATAAGAAATTACTGTATATTTTGTCATAGATCAGGCAAACAGAATAAGGTAGGCAGTTATTCTAGATAAACTGTGTAAGGAACTAAGATACCACGTGGTAAGAAAAGAGTTACGTAACAGTCTTCTTTAGACATGGGAAATCAGTGCACTAAAAAATCGCGAGATCCGCCCCTAACTGATGACGCAAAATATATGCAATTACAACGAGCAGATAACATAAGGTATTACACAAAATGGGTTAATAAATACGAATTTGACGGTAAACTAAATAAAATTTCGTTAGTTAAACTATTAAAACAGCTTAAATCTGACGCAGAAGGTCAGGCAAAGAAACAACGACAATTAGGCATTGCTCAGGCACACATGTGGATTGAGGAAGTGAACCGAAGGGAACAAAAAATTAAAAATGTGAAAGCATTATTTTTAGACAAAGAGGATAATAATACAGTAATAGCGAAAGCCCCTCCCCCTCCGCCCCCTCCAATACTCTTTTTAGGATATGAAGCAGGAGGACAGGCTAGTCCTCCTCCATGTTATCCTGAAGTTGCAGGGGCACTAAAACCATTCGTTAGAGAACCTATTGAAACTAGGTCCCGGACACGTAAAACACTTAGGGACACAGATTTATATCAAATAGGGAGAGACTCATTAGAAGAGAGCGAAGAAATCTGCCCACTAATCGAGGTACCAAACCCTCAGGCAGGACAGGAAGGGCAGGACCCAACTCTCCTAGTGTATAGACCATGGACACCGGAAGATATTCGGAAAGCTACAGAGGGAATCCCTCACCCGAAAATTAATCATAAAAAGTTTATACAAGATTTACAAGGTATGAGACTAAGTTACCATTTAAATGGGGAAGAAGTAGAGAAGGTAGTTAGACAAATTATAGGTCCAGACTGGCACATGATTTGTGGCCCCTGGAATGCTCGTGACGCACAACTTAAGCCACTCCTACATAGTGACGCAGAATTAGACACCAGAGTGAAAGGTCTTACAGACCAAATCTCTGAAAAATGAAAATGGAGAGCAGATTGGACTTGCATTAACCAATGCATACAACAAGATAATGAAACTGTAGATGGGTACTATGGTAGATTATTGGAATGTTTCAATAACCATAGTGGTATGACTATTCCTGAAAGTCAGACGAATGATAGTGCATATGAACAGCAACTGAAAAATGCATTTTTGAAAGGTTGCATTGCCCCTATCAGTAGCTTTATTACAAAGCATATGATAGATCACCGAACAAGTAGGCTACAAGCCTTACTTGAGTATGCTAGACATGCTGAAAGACATTTTAATAGTAAAAAGAAAAAGAAAACACAGGTCTTCACAGCTGAAGATGGAGCAGAAGTCTTTGTAGTACAATCAAGTAAAAAGGGTAAGAAAAATACCCAGGGTAATAAACAATCTGACAAAAAGTCAGAGGATTTTGAAGAGAGAAAAAAGAAAGGTGAGTGCTTTAAGTGTGGTAAAAAAGGACATTTAGCAAGGGATTGCAGGCTAAATAAAAAGGCGACTACAGAAGATAAAGATAAAGGTGATGAGGACTGACTATATGATAGCGATGACAATCAAAAATCATCAGGAAAGGTTAATAAACAAAAAGCAAATGTAAATGTAGTGGAAGGAACAGAGGAAGTGCAAGCAGATGTAGAGGATGAAGAAAGTGAAGTTTTAGACTTAGCATTGTTGAGCTTGGAGCTCTATTTGGCAGGCACAAAACCGGAAGTTACACTTCTGGTGGAAGGAAGGGAAGTGAAATTCTTGTGTGACTCAGGAGCATCACGAACTTTGATACACCCTTCAAAGTTACCAGAACACTCTGAATCACCTGACTGCATATTAGTAAAAGCAGCAAATGGACAGCTATACAGGGAACCACTCTCCCATGATATAGCAATAACTGACCCTGTTTCAGGTATGACTCAGAAAAGTAAAATTGTAGTTTCTGCAAAATGTCCAGTAAACTTACTGGGAAGAGACCTTATGCAGATATTTGGCATAGCAGTAGTTCCTACTACGCAGGGTATGGAAGCACAAAAACAAATGGATACTTTTGTGGTACGATCGGAGGGTGAAACTTTTTATTGGTACAGCCAGGATCTAGTTACGACTGGTCCAGGGGCAGTAACCGAAGAACTGATGAACGTAGCCATCAGTAAAGTTCCCTCCCTTGACACAGACCAACAGCATTTGTTACATTGTACTCTATACTACTGTAGTATGCCAGGACCCGATAAGGAATATGAGCAAGAGTTGTTCAAAAATCCTGCTAATAGACTAGTGTTATGAACTTTATATTGGGATACTGAGGGAAACAGTGTAGTAAGCTGTTCATTACCTCAGGAATTCATGAAACTGTACAAATCCAACAGACTGCCACATGTCAGTTTGACAAAAAACAAAAATGTGAGATGGGCAGACTTAGGAGAAAAAGTAACAAAATGGGAAAAACAAACTGATTTAGAATTATCAGAACAGGGAGTACAAAAACAGAAATTGAATTGGTTAACACAGACACGTCCAGCTGTACACTTACAACATAGTGAAGACAGCTGATTGGCATTCTTGTTAGAAGAAGAAGAAAAAGCCTTGTGCGATATACCAAACATTCTTTGGTCAACAGGGAAATCAGATGTAGGGCTTATTCGGACAGCAGGTCCAGTAACCATTACACCAAAATCAGCATTTAGACCACAAAAAAGACAATACCCCTTGAGGAAGGATGCAGAGCAGGGAATCAAGCCTATAACAGCAGCATTACTCAAGGAAGGAGTACTGGTAGAATCTCTAGATTCACCATGTAATACCCCTCTATTTCCTGTTAAAAAAGCAAACGGGGAATGGCGGATGGTACAGGATTTACAAGCCGTAAACAATGCAATAATACCTAGAGCACCTACGGTGCCAGACCCACACACTTTGTTGAATGATTTGAAGCCACAACAAAAATATTTTACTGTGGTAGATATAAGCAATGCTTTCTTTTCAATACCTATACATCCTGATAGCCAGTATTGGTTTGCATTTACATTTCAGGGTAAAAGATATACCTATACTCGGCTACCGCAGGGATATTGTGAAAGTCCAACGATATTTGCACAAGAAATGGCTAGCAACCTGGCGGGATTTACTCCACCAGGAGGTAGTCAGATTCTACTTTATGTAGATGACATCCTGCTAGCAGCCCCCACCCAGCAGCAATGCAGGGAAGATACAATAGCATTATTAAAATTTCTAGCAGCACAAGGACACAAAGTAAACAAACATAAGTTACAACTTTGGAGAAAACAGGTTAGATACCTAGGATATGTAATATCCAAAGAAGGTAGAATACTAGATGAGGATAGAAAGACAGCAATTTTACAGGCACCTAAACCAACAACCAAGAAGGAAATGATGTCCTTCTTGGGAACGACTAATGTTTGTCGAAGTTGGATATCGAACTATGCTTTAGAATCTGCTCCATCGGCTGATTTAATATATAAAACACCAATGGCAGCACAAGATGTATTACAATGGACACCTGAAGCAGAAACAGCTTTCTGCAGACTAAAACAATTGATAGCTTCATCATTAGTTTTAGGACTTCCAAATTACCACAAAAGATTTTTTCAAACCGTAGATTGTAAACAGGGATACATGACGTCAGTTCTGACGCAACAGCATGGAAGTAAGCAACGCCCCATAGCTTACTATTCATCGCAGTTAGATCCAGTGGCATGGTCATTGCCACATTGTGTACAAGCAGTAGTCGCAGCTGCAATGGAAGTACAGGCTTCAGCCTCAGTGGTGTTATTCCACCCTCTCACTTTGAGAGTGCCTCATGCATTCGCGATAATTTTACTGCAAGAGAAAATAGCATATCTATCTCCTGCTAGGCATCTTTCTTGTATGACCATACTGCTGAGCCAACCTCATATGGTAATTGAACATTGTACAATATTAAATCCATCAATGTTACTTCCGACTCCTGTGGATGGCACACCGCACAGTTGCCTACAGGAAATTGAGCAAATAACTTTGCCCAGACAAGATCTTACTGATATGCCCTTGGATGATGCCGAGGTGACATTTTATGTGGACGGATCATGCAGGAAGGGTCCTACAGGGAAGAATCTAGTAGGGTATGCAGTAGTCACAGACACAGAGATTTTAGAAGCCCAATCCCTACAGCATAACCTTTCTGCTCAAGCAGCAGAATTGATAGCCTTGACACGAGCTTGCACTCTAGCGAAAGACAAATGTGTGAACATATATACTGAAAGTCAGTATGCTTTCTCTACAGTGCATGTTTTTGCGCAGCAATGGAAGAATAGTGGAATGATAACATCTACTGGCAAACCGATTAATCATGCGCAACTTATTTTGAATTTATTAGATTCTATTCAGTTACCTACCAAAGTAGCTATTTGTAAATGTGTAGCTCATGCAAAACAACAGGATTCAATTTCAAAAGGTAATGCACGAGCTGATGCAGCTGCAAAGCAAGCAGCTTCAGACTCAGAAACTTTACTTTTGAATGAGGAATTACAACCATCTGAGATTTTAGATTTAGAAATGTTAAAAACAATGCAGACATTAACTACAAAAGCAGAGAAACAGAAATGGGAAAGACGTGGTGCAATCCTCAAAAATGGACTGTACATCTCCAAGGAGAAAAAGCCAATATTGCCGTCTAATTTATTTAGATATGCAGCTTTGTTGAGCCATGGGCAGAGCCATGTCTCAACAGGGGGGAATGGTACAGTTAGTAAATCGAATATTTCAAACATACGGGTTTACGAATTGCACACAAAAATTTTGTGCAGCATGTCATATTTGTAACAAACATCATGCACAAGGAGCATTCAAACCCAAGCAAGGGAGTTTTCCTACACCACCATATCCGTTCCATACTATCTGTATGGATTTCATAGAGCTGAGTAAATGTGAAGGGAAAAAATACTGTTTAGTGATTATAGACATGTTTTCCAAATGGGTAGAAGCTTTTCCAACTAAAAATCCGGATGCAGCAACAGTGGCAAAGGCCCTAGTAAAAGAAATAATTCCTAGATTTGGAATACCAGAAAGAATCTACAGTGACAATGCGACGCACTTTGTCAACCAGACAATCCAGCAACTTGGGAGATTCTTTGGGATCTTCTTGAAGAATCATTGTGCTTACCACCCACAGTCTGCAGGACTGGTGGAAAGGTACAATGGAATTTTGAAAAATAAGTTAAGAAAATTGATGAGTGAGACACAGAAGAATTGGATTTGCTGTTTGCCTTTAGCACTGCTGAGCATGAGAACGGTTCCAAATGTAAAGGGCTTGACCCCCTTTGAAGTGATATTTGGAAGGGCATATTATGTGCCACAGTGGAAAGCTCTCATGCCTGCAGAGCTGGAGGCTGACAGCTCATTAGCTGATCACATGAGGAAATTGTTAACAAATAAGACTGTTTTGCAGTTGAACTCTTTTTCAGATAAACAACAAACGAGACCAGAAGCGGTGCTGACCCCAGGGTCCTGGGTTTGGTTGAAGGTCATCAAGAAGAAGAACTGGACAAGTCCGAAGTGGGAAGGTCCATTCCAGGTACTGTTCGCGACGCCTACTGCAGTAAAGGTTGCTGAGAGGTCGTCCTGGGTCCACCTGATGCACTGTAAACCGGTAAAGAACTTTCAACTTGATAAACATTTTTTAACTGATACACCACAAAGGCAGGATGGCCAAGAGCAAAGTGAATAAAAATGCAAACCAACCCCGAAGATATTGTTTAACCATCTTGCTAATTATACACCCATTGACTATGATTGTGGTGACTTTCCTTTTGTTGTGGTTTTTCCTGCATATAACTACACAAATGAAAGTGGTGAAACGTGATGAACTGTCTATAGACTGGCATCCAAACTTTAACACATACCTGGCTATGAAGCGTGTATATGTAGAGACTATGAACGCTTCAAACTGCTGGGTTTGTACTGCTATACCAACAGCATATGGAGGACTGTTGATGTCCACTGTCCCCTTGGGGATAAATGAGACTTGGGAAAACTTACATTTTGATACAGGTTCTGTGAGATCACAGGACAAAATTGCATTGTATTTGCCTATTACACAGAGAGGAATTGTTTGTTTCTTCAAAAATGATACACTCCAAGTTGGTTGGAGTAATTGTAGCATAACTGTATGTTATAAATGCTATATTAAGGCCAAAGATAAAAGTACTAGTTGTAGCACAAATTATGATTCATATTTGAGCTTAATGAAAACAATGATAAAAGATGTGCAGAAAAATCCTGAATTGCATAAACAATTGTCTGTTATAGACAAGAAAATGTTTCATTCAGAGTTAACCTGCATCGGTACTAAAGTAGAAAACTGTTATTTTGTTTGTGGGAAAAAAGCATATAAATGGTTACCTGAGAATTGGTCCGGCAGTTGTTTTTTGGGTTATCTGGTTCCAGCTATAAGGCATACTGCAGAATTACCTCTAGGTAAGATACGAAACGTAAGAGATGTAGCTCAAAGTACTGGGAATTCAGTCGAGAAACCTGCTAATCCAGTGGGTAAGATTGAAGCTGGCTGGAAGGATCATCCATCCGTGAAAGATAAAGAAAAATTGACTCATATGGACTTGAGTGACAGTGTTATATCCTGGGCTGGAATATTCCCAGCCTATGGAGCAGTCAAATCGATCTGGGAGCTGAGAAAATTGTCAAAGCTTCTCGAAGTAATGAGTAATGCAACTTTTTCCGCTCTCGAACTTGTGACTGATGAAATGAATGCAATGAGAACTGTCGTGCTACAAAACCGAATGGCTCTTGACTTCACCCTAGCGGCGAGAGGTGGTACATGCGCACTTATCAAAGAAGAATGCTGTGCATTTATACCAGATAATAAGCATGAGATCAATGACCACCTAGAGGTAATACAGCAGGTATCGGCCATGACTGAACCAGGCCCAAACCCACTGATGAATTTTTTCCAGAATCTATTTGGTGGATGGGGTTCAATCCTAATGAATATTTTGATTGATATTTGTGTTGTTTTGCTCTTATTAGGAGCATGTGTCTGTTGTGGGATTCCCTGTATGAAAAGATTAGTCAGAGAATTTGTTGATATATCTGTAACCGAAACTATGTACCAAGACATTGAGTTGGATCTATTAGTTCCAAATAAAATTCTTTCCGAAATATAAAACAAATGACTTGCCTAGTTAAAAGTCCCTAAAGGAGAAGGCTAGGGAATGATATGATATTGTTTATGTTTCTGAATAGAATAAAAAGTATTAAAAGGAGGGAAAATGTTAGAAAAATGTGTACTTAAACATATATGAAGTGCTAGTTTAAAAGCAAATAGTATGTAATGCATTTTATTCTATTTTACAATATGGCAGTAAGAATGATCTTACATGTAATTGCTTGAAGCTTTGGAGTTACAGTGTGATTGAACTCTGACCCTGGCAGTAGCCAGCTCAGCAAGCTTATGTTTTTCACTAATGATAATCTGCTGGGTCAGGAAAATGAATGTATAAGGCATTGAATCTTTTCTTCCTTCCTCTGAGATAGTTGGCCTTGTGAATATTATCAGCACAGCTGCTAAAAGTAATGTTGCGAGAAGAACAAAGAAGCGTATTACAAGACTGAACTGACTATTGTATTCGAGCAGGACTGAAACCTTGAAAGAATAACATTTACAGAAAGACATTATAACTGACCAGGTGCTTTGCAAGGCTGTATTATTCTCATGGGAAAACTTTTAAAAAGTATAACCTCAGCACTTTCTTATGAATAGAATATTGTAGACTATAGTGATGTAGGTGTCCTGTGACTGACCACGTCAGTAAGGTGGGCACAGCTTGAATGTATAGTGTATAAAATGTAGAGTATTTCCTGTATCATGCCAGTCAGAATTCTACACTTGTATTGTATGTTTTTTTTGCCTCCTGGTGTACACTAGTAAAGTTTCTTTGCATCTGAGCCACCTGTGTTGTCCTAATTTGTTTTTATTTAACAAAAAGCCAAATATAAGACTATGGTCAGATGTTCTGGGTTCAAATACCATGAGTCACAGCCATACAGTACTGCATTTCTTTAATAATATCTACCTTAAATTATATGCTATACACATACTAAACCTAGAGTACTTGATAATAGTTTTCACTCTTAGTCACAAACACTGGCTAATGTACAATGTATGTACTGTACCTGTGTACTATGTATCTGTTCTACCTTTGTTCCAAATTTCAGCTGTACACCAACAATCTATTAATTACCTTTATTTTTAAATTAATAGTTTCTTGTTTGTTCTCTCTCCACTGTAACTGTTGATGTGCTGCATTCCACTGTAAAAACATGTTTATTGTAATTTGTGTGTATACTGATCAAGTCTAACTATCTAAATGTATCTGTAATTTTTCTGTGTGGGGCTTTTCTCCTCGGGCCTCTGCTGAAAAAGGGCCTTTTTGGCTCAGTCAGATACCCCCAGTTAACAAATATAAAATAAATATAAATAAAATATACAAGTGGCAAAAAATGGCCTGCTAACTGTAATCTGTAAAATTGGAACACCCATTCTGCAATATATGCACATTTTAAGGATTACTTTCAGCAATCTATAAGTATAGTGTGCAATTGTTAGGACATATACTTAAATGTAATACTTCAGATAAAATAGTTGTGTTAATGCATTGTATGTCACATGGTACTAATTTTATCTTTTTTTTCTGTCTCACCCCATCTCTTATCTCTCTTATTTTATTTTCTGTTATGTGTCATCAAAATGTCTCCATGTCATCCATGAATGCCAGATCACTTAATGCTACACAGCACAGCAAGGTAGGCCAACCACAGTGGATCTGCCTGCCCCCACTCCACCGACTCTAGCACTGATGCCCAGCACATCTGGGACCCATCCTGGCATCACTGCCTCTGCTGCACCTGCACTACCTGCATCCTCAGGTAGTACTGTCCTGGCAGCTAGTGCAGTGGTACCCTGCTGGAGCAGTGGGAGAAGTGGGAATTTCATCACACACCAGAAAATGCCAGAGCTGGTGCATAGGGTCATGTACCACACCATTGGTGTATGCCAATGCCAGATGGACAGGCTGCTCTCTCTCATGGTATGTAGAAGGAGAAGACATCAAGCACTCCATCTGCCAATGGAGTAAGGGGAGTGTGATGACAGTCCAGTGGGTGAGGACTCGATTCTTACTGTCCCCATGTTTGACAAGTATGAGTGTGTGGTGTCTCCTCCCTCACCCCAGTCATTGCGTCCCCCAAACCTTTTGTGTCCTTCATTGTCCTTGTATCTTGTCTTATTTGTTTGCATTTCCTTCCACACCTACCCAACTTACCTAACCCAGAAATACCTATGCCCCTTACCAAGCATTCCTCTCTTACTGAATTTAAAAAACAAATGGGCACCTGTCCCACAAAAAAAAATATTGTCCCATACATAGCTCTGCATTTCACACACATCATGTTGACACGCTTGATTCAATCCAATTGGCTATACAACATGATTACGTTGTTGTCACCCCCCTCTCTGTGGAGATGACAGTCCAAATTCAGCTAATATTCTGCAAATATTATCAGTTTTTACTGTTGAAGATATGGATAGCTATGGTACTTTCCTACCTCCCTCCAACACATTCCTGTATTCATTTCTCTTTGTTCTTCCATCTGCTTGCTCCCCATTTCACCATGTTCCTATCTACCACATTTTAACTGTTATAATCTGGTCAAAAAAATCACACACTATACACATTAGTGCCAGAATAAGAAATTAACCCTTGCACTTTTTGCCCTGTATGTTTAAGCAGAGCTTGTCATTGTGCACCAGTGCCAAGTGATGGTGAATGGCTGTACAATGCTGTGGTTACCTCCATGCAATGCTGCTCAACTGCACTCCACTATGCTAACACATGGCAACACGTGCTATAAAGAACTAATTTCATTGCATTATCACTGTTTATTTAATACACCTGGATTTGAACCTAGCATCATGTGGGCACACAAATGAATGTGTTAATGCATTTACACTTACTGCCACAGAGTCAGCTAAACAGCAGGTGTGTTTCATAGACTCAGTACTAACTCTCAGACATTTAGCAATGTTGCTCACATTTTTGCACTGCTTAACTACATTCAAACAGGGAAAGTGATGAAAATGTGTATCTCACATGCACAAACACTTTGGCAACCATCCCACAAACACGCTGCACACCGCTGCACTATGCAAAGTCACTATTAGAATGTATTAATGCTGTTTACTGTCCATGTAGCCTTTATGCCATAAAACTACATGTGGAAACATAACAAAATGAAGGCCCTATCTAACAATATGTCATTTATTACAATGCAACTATATGTTGCCTCTCCCATGCACTGCAACCATGATGTCTCAGTACTTTTCCACACATATATATCGACTATACTATAAAATTAATATCAAATCTGAGATATGCAATGTACATTAATCTGGTAACATGCAGAACTAAAACTATCTTCACAGCTGAACATGCCTACACATCCATCAACTGACCTTTGGAACTACTGACCCATAAGCCTAACCAGACATATCTGCAAGGCTGTGGAAAGAATCCTTGTGGACCCTATCCACAAGGACATAGGTGATCTTCAGCACTCTTGACCTGACCCATTTTGGTTTGGTCAATGGTAGAGCTTGGTAATGAAACATACTGTATTCTTTAATAATGTCCCCAAAGTTTTGGATGAGGGAAAAAAGGACATACTGCCTATGTTTACTTAGTCAAGGTCTTTGACACAATCTCCCATTCAGGTATCATACAGAAAATCTCCCATCTGGGAATAAACCCATGCATTACTAGATGGGCAGCCAACTGGCTCACAGACAGAATGCATACTGTCAAAGTTGGGAAGTCCACACTACCAGTAGACCAGTAACCAGAGAAGTACCACAAAGATCTGTGCTGGGCCTTCTACAGTTTGTAAAATATTTCTCTAAAGTTCAGGTGAAGGTAGATGGCCTGTGGCTTACAAAATTTGCAAATGACTGTCAATTGGGTACAGTAATATAGAGTCCCCAATGATGCTACCATATTACAGAAAGGGCTGACACAAATGATTGGTGCCAAACTCAAGGACTGAAACTTAACACAAATAAATTGTTTCATTGTCCCCTTGGCCAAAGAAGTACCCTTACTAATAATGACATACATAGCACCCCTCTAAGCTCATACTCAGTGGTGCGAGTCTTGGGAACATAGGTTGACAGCAATCAAAACTTCAATCTCTATGTGTCCATAGTGGTAAGACATGCATTCCACATTGTGCATTTCATAAATAAGGGCATTACATCCAAGACCAGAGAGGTCATAGCTCCACTGTACCCAACCCTTGTTAGACCACAAGTTGAGTACAATGGTTGCTATTCTGTATGTACGTCACCAGACACCTGCTGCAACTGGAGAAACCACAAAGGTTTCTGACCCGGAAAACCCAAGGCATCCGAAACATGACACACTGTACTCAGTATCATACAGGCTGCTGACAGCTGGCCAGGGCCTGGCCTACAGCACAGTCTCAGATCCTGCCCTACTGAAAATGCTGGACATTCACAAATCAAATGGGACAAGAATGACTTGCTCAAAGGATTTCAACCTAGTGTGTGACATGAACATAACATGTTGGAAGACAGATATATCTTCCAGTGATTGATGCTCCTCTGGAATAGGCTCCCATTGCATGTGAAGCAGTGCTCCTTAATGACCCTATTCAAGTGCAACCTTGACAACTGGATGGGTGATCATAAATTCACCCTAGTGGTAGCACCTATATCCCTCATGGACAGGAGCAGTCGGTGATGCTTACAAAATCACTCTGATAACAACAAACATCTAACTATACTAAATAAGGCTACTTGGGTTTATACATGACTAGGCTTGTAAGGATCCTTGGGCCATTAGACTAGTAACCTCCTATGAACCTACGAAACTATGAACCTATGTAGGCCTACCAACATCTTCTCTCTTACATGCACTGCTGATGTCATCCACTATAAGTTGTCCTATAGCCGTGTAAAAGTCAGACTTGTGCCATGTCATTTGTGTAAAGTACTGAGCTCTGTAGTTTGTGTACTTAGGTAGGAGTTCTGTTCTCATTGCAGTCAATTGTGTGTGTGTGTGTGTGTGTGTGTGTGTGTGTGTGTGTGTGTGTGTGTGTGTGTCTAACCAGAATAGCATAATTGTGTATCATACAGCTACCACTCTAATCCCATGAATAGACAGTGTTTTGACACTTGCATATGCCTGCACATCCATTTCATGCAGGCATCCCCAACATCTTCTGTCATACATGCACTTCTGATGTCATCCACTATACGTTGTCCTGCAGGCTTATAAAAGTTTGACTTGTGCTATGGCACATGAGTAAAGCACTGAGGTCTGTAGTCTATGTACTTAGATAGAGGCTCTGTTATCACTGCAGTCAACGTGTGTGTGTGTGTGTGTGTGTGTGTGTGTGTGTGTGTATGTGTTTGTGCACTTGTTTGATTAGTGATCCTTTTGTACCAGCATGTGGGACCCTGTTATTACCATATTGTCCTCATCAGACACTGCTGATGTCATCAGGTATAAAATGTTGAGAGAGTCCAAGTCAGACTTGAGCTGTGGTGCTTGCCTTAACTACAGAGATATGTAGTCTGTTTACTTAGATAGGTAGGGGATTGATTTTCAATGCAGTCAACTGGGGTGTTTGTGTATTTGTGCTCTTGCTTGACATTAGAGTGAGCCTTTTACACCAGCATGTGGGACACTGTTGCTACCATATTCTTCTTACAAGACACTGCCAATGTCATCAGCTATAAAGTGTTGTCTGAGACAGTCCAAATCAAACTTGAGCTGTGGCATTTGCCTTAAATACAGGGTTTTATAGTCAGTGTACTTGGATAGGTTGGGGTTCTGTTCTCATAACTGGGGTGTGTGTGCGTGTGTGTGAAAAGAAAACCTCACAGTGTGTCCCTGTCATCTACTTGGAGCAGGGACACAAAACACTGGTTTCACAGAGAGGGTGCTGGGGACTTTGCTTGGACACTCAGTTGAGGACTTAACTCAATATCTGTGCCAGTGGGGAGCCTTACTGGGGACCTGGGGAGAGACAGAGAGCAAAATTCAGACCCCAAGTTGAGCGAGTTCCCTGTGTGCTCTTAAAGGAAATTGTGCTTGATGCAGAGAGCTGCATCTGGAAATACTGGGCATATCCATTTGTACTCCAAGTAATCGTCCCTCTCCAGTGTCAGTGGTGAAAATTGAGGATCCTTGATTACTGACCCAGAGTGAGGACATCACAGACATCACACCCAATAATAAGAGTAATAGGTATGTGACCTGTGTCCTGGGATAGATGGTATGTGGAAAGTACACCAGCATATGGCCACAGTGCTGACTACTCCCAAGTATGTAACACAACTACTGAGTATGTGAAGGACATCCACATCACAGGTCATAATACCTCCATAGTTCACAGCCTTCATCACACCAATAACTGAGTACAATGCATCCTTCTTCATGTACCTCCATACACATCTTCCAGTGATGTGTAACTGAAGTGTACCACCTTTGCCACTGTGAGCTGTCACACATCTTATTTGTCATTCCTAGGTATTCTTTTTGTAGCATAAACATTAATGTCTGATCGTGCGGAAACCCCAACAAGTTGTTACACCAGATACATGTGTGATAACTGTTCCAGTAATGCACAGAGTACATATATAGCTGTTTGACAACATTAATGGCATGGGTAACTTTTGTGGCAGTGTGAATTGTGCCATGAATATATATATATATATATATATATATATATATATATATATATATATATATATATATATATATATATATATGGAAAAACTTTATAAGCTCGAAATCCTGAATATCGAATTTCAGAATTTCAGAATCCCGAGCTCATAAAGCAGAAAGACTAAAACAGCAAACACCCAGAAGTGCAAAAATCAAAATCTTGCATTTTGGAGATGTTGAATTAGTGGTTCTTGTGCTCTGTGTTCATGGATTCAGGTAAGTGTTTATGTTTTAAGGGTTTTGGGTAGGGGCTGTAGTGTGTGTTAGTGTGTTTTGTTACGGTGTGTGTGTGTGTGTGTGGGTGTGTGTGTGTGTGTGTGTGGGTGTGCAAGGGGGATGTAGCATGTGTGGTGGTGTTTTGTGTGTTTGTGTATGTAGTGCGACCTTGGTGTTAGTATATTTAAGTAGGGGGGGTGTGGAGGGTCCAGCCCCCCTGCTTGTATATAGGATTGGTTCATGTGTTTGTTTGTGGGGAGGAAGGTGTGTGTATGTAGTATAGAAATTGCAATTTTGAATTTCGCACTTCTGGGTGATCAATGTTTTCATCTTTTCACTTTATGGGCTCGAGATTCTGAAATTCGATATTTCAGGATTTTGAGCTTATAAAGTGAATCCATATATGTATGTATATATATATATATATATATATATATATATATATATATATATATATATATATATATATATGGGATCCGTACAGATCCCCGATGGCACTTTCTGCCAAAGCAGAAATCACAGAACATACATAACCGAAAGTGCTGTTCACCGAAGCAGAACTGTCGGTTATGTATGCTGGTATGCTGGTTGTGCCGGTCGCACTACGGTGTGGTTAAGGGTGAATTCCCTTTTTCTTACTGTAGTGTGATCTCAGAGTGAGAATATAAAAGTAGGGGTGTTTGGGGGGGCACAGCCCTCCACATGGGGGGTGCAGGGAGCTTGCCCCCCTGCATAAAAGATTTATTGTTTTTTTTTTTTTTTGAACGGACTTTAACGAAAGCACTTTTTCGGTGAAAGCACTTTCATTAAAGTGCGTTCGGGTATTGTGGATTCGGACTATTGAACTTTCTTTATGTATATATACATACACGCCATGTATACCAGTCAGCTAGCCTGTATTGATCATAAAGTCACCACATACAGGTATAGCAGTGTCCCTCCTAACAACCCCAGCAAATATTACAGTGTCAGAATGATATGCATGATTACCCTCATAGAGTGCAGACATGTCATAATAGTTGTACAAGTGTGTTTGTGCAGAACCATCTCTGATCACTCTAAATCACATATGTTATGTCAGAGACATGGGATTATTCTGATATTGTCCATGATTGTGTGTGCTTCTTTTAATGTTGTCTATGAGTCTTTACCTGTGTCCCACTTGCTGGAGACCTCTGCTGAGATTACACTTATATTCAGACAACTCTGTTTGCACAGGTTCACAATATGAACCCTAACCCAACTGTATATAACATCCCTGATAGATGTCCTCTGCATTTTTCATGTAAGTATGCTTATCTCACTCAGACATCTTTCCCATTGTTTTGTCACCTTGTGTGACTGTCAAATAATACTCATTTTCAATGAGCAGTCCCTACTGTACCATACTGATATGTGATCGGTGTTGCTGCTACTACTGTTTTCCAATGACATGTCCTCATCTGCTGTACATTAGGTTGTTTCACCTGTCCCTTTTCCCTGTGTTCATTCCTACACTTCATCTGTGTGTCCTTATTAAATATAAACACTGTTTATTTTACATAGGAGTCCATGTACCCTTACATACCATTTACATAACATCAGGTCAGATTTTCAGGAATGTGATTTCACAATACTCTGCACTGTATACACTGTCCTGTACTGTGTTTGGACCATGTACATATCATACCTCTCCACTCTCCAGATTTTTGCAGTATGTCCAGACTTTTGCCCTATATCTTTTGATCTGTTCTTTATAACATTTGTGGTTGTCTACCATATCACTGGGATGATCTCAGGACTGATGTCACTAAATAACTGCATACATTTGAGTTTCAGACTTCAAATCCTTCAGAAAATGTATCATAACTACTAAATTCTTGTTATTCTAGAACATTTCTAATGTAAAAATATGTATAATTTGTCCCTATTTCTGCGTCATTGTGCCCCTATTTTGTTGGGTTTTGTCCAGATTTCTTGCACTAAGAGATTGAGAGCTTTTGAAACTTATATATGTTAAGCCCTGCTGATCATTGTGGCATTCTGCATAAACATGGTAACTGACAGTGCTCTGCTGTAAATAGGATTGTGATCCATGTTGCTTTACATGGTTTCCTGCCTAGCAACACTGTTTCTGGCCATGAAACTGCACATATTTATATTTAAACGTGGTGCGTGGCATGAATATGTAAGTAGTGCTGCTGCTCACTGTGCAACACCACATACACATGTAAACTCCGTGTAAGCTTCACACAAAGCCTACATAGAGTTTACTGAATCCCAGTGACTATTTATGTCATGTGTATTGGGGCTAAGGAAGTTTGTATTGAAGTTACCAAATATGAGTCTTGTTTTGTTCTTTTGTTTTGTTTTTTTCCTAAGCAACTGATTATGATGTTCAGGCTGTTTATGAAGGATGAAAGTGAGATAGATAGAGGACAATGACAATGCTGGATATATTTCATATAATGTGGAAAATGTTGAAATTATATCACAGCTTATGCATTGTTTAGCTAAAACCAAATATCCACCATGATTTCTTGCCCCTGCCCAATTAAAAATAGTACATTTCAGTTAGAAAAGTGTATCTGGATATTTTTGCTGGAGGCTTTACCCATGTACAACGTAAGGAGGGCAGTAATACCAACAGTGGTGTGTAACAATAAAAATAAAACCAAACAAAGAATTCAGCAAAACACCAAAAAGCAGCAACCAATAATCCACACTGGATCTTCACAACGCAGCTTTTATTCACCAGAGTAGCAGCTCTTTATTCAGTAAGCACTTTCGCCTTACTAATGACTTCTTCAGACTGAATAAAAATTCTTCTAACAACCACACATAAATATGTATATATATATATATATATATATATATATATATATATATATATATATATATATATATCTACACACATGGATCTACTGCTATTCAGTGAAAGCACATTTCACTGAAACACATTTCACTGTGCACTTTTCACCGAAAGCATATTTCACCGAAAATACAATTCACCGAAACACATTTCACCGGAAGTTGTAGATGGCCTCTACCCCACTGTAGTGTGGCCCTGGAGTTAGTATATATAGTAAGGGGGGTGTGGGGGCATAGACCCCCACATATTTTAAATATTTTGAATTATATACATGAATACATGGAATTACAATATATTACCGTTCTCTGACAATAATATATACATAAAATATGTAGGGGGGCTACGCCCCCCACACCCCTCCCCTTACTATATATACTAACTCCCGGGTCACACTACAGTGGGGTACAAGCCATCTACAACTTTCGGTGAAATGTGTTTCTGTGAATTGTGTTTTCGGTGAAATGAGCTTTCTGTGAAAAGTGCACTCTAATTTGATTTTCGGTGAAATGTGCTTTCGTTGAATGGTAGTAGATATATATATATATATATATATATATATATATATATATATATATATATATAGATATAGATATAGATATGTATACATATGTGTATGTATATATATATATATATATATATATATATATATATATATACATACACATTTGTATACATATCTATATACATATATATCTATCTATATACATATATATATATATATATATATATATATAGCTAGATAGTTTCATAGGTTCATAGGTTGATACTAGGCTATCTGCCCTAGGGCATTTATAAGCCTAGCCAGACTATGTTTGGCTTTCACCACCCTTTTAGATTAGTTGACTGTGCCTCTGTATAGTAGGTCACAGAAGCTAGCCCTTTTAAGGTTTGTTTACTGTACCTCTGTCAAGCAGCGACACAGAACAGATCCCAGGGGTAAACTTACAATCTCCCATCCATTCAAGATTTCTCTTGAAGAGGGTCAGTGAGAGGCTCTGCCTGACATGGATTTTGTTCCAGAGTGAGGGGAGCCTCTGGGATATGAATCTGTCCCTCCAGCATGTCCTATTTATTTCTGTGCTGAGGTTCAGGTCCCTGGAGCATGTAGCTCTAAGGGATTTAGATTTCCTGAGGTGAAGCATGTCCATTAATTCTGGGTTGGACATGGCTTTATACGTCAGACACAGATCGCCTCTGAGTAGGCGGTATGCAACTGAGTAGAGCTGGAGTTTCTTTAGCTGAACTGCATAGGGCATCTGTTTGAGCCCCTTGATCCTCTTGGTGAGATACTTTTGGGGTCTTTCCAGTTGCTGAAGGTGTTGGGTAAGGTACATACCAAACAAGGCATTGTACTCAATTATGGGCCTGATAAGTGATGAGTAGAGGGGCACAATGACTTCTCTTGATCTAGATGTGAACCCTTTCATGATAAGGTGGGCTATATAGAAGGTCTTTCTAACCACTTTGGTAATGTGATTGTCAAAGGAGAGATTGCTATCTACTTGGGTCCCTAAGTCCTTAATTACTTCTTCCATACTTAATGGATTACCACCTATGTGGTAATTTGTGGGCACTTTGTTTTTTCCAAAGGGGATGACTATACACTTTTTGGCATTTAGCTTTAGGCCATGGATCTGGCACCAGTTATCCATCTCTGAGAGACCCTTTTGGAGGATGCTTGTGTCAGTCGGAGAGTCGATTATAGCACCCAGTTTGCAGTCATCTGCGAACTTGGTCAGCCGTAGTTCACCCGTGTTAGCCTGTACCTCGGAGAAATATATACCGAACAAGAGAGGTCCCAGGACTGAGCCTTGTGGGACACCACTTGTAACTGGTTTAGAGTCTGACATGGCACCTGCTAGTCTGACCATGTGGGTTCTATCCCTGAGCCAGTTTGCAACCCATCTTGTGACATAGGGGTTGATATTTAAGCTGGTGAGCTTATTTATGATGCCTGAGTGGGGTATTGTGTCAAAGGCCTTTGCGAGTTCCAGGTAGGCTGTGTGGACTACCTTCCCTTCATCTATGGCTTTGGTAACTGTTTCAAAGAAGTCGACCAGGTTCAAGAGGCAAGATCTGCCCTTAACAAAGCCGAATTGGGTAGGATCCAGTGTCTGGAGGTTCCCAGTGTCTTTGTTTATGATTTCCATGATGATACGTTCCATAGCTTTGCAGACCAGGCTAGTCAGGCTTACAGAACAAAAGTTTCCAGGGTCTGTTGTGGCACCACCTTTGTGGAGTGGGACCACTGTTGCTGTACGCCATTCCTTGGGAACATATCCTGTAGTAAGGCTGTGATTGAACAGTGACTTTATATGAGGGTTTAGTTCTTCTTGGAGCTCGTGTAAGACGCAGCCCGGGACACCGTCGTGTCCCATTGATGCTGTGTTTTTAGCTCTGGAGAGGGCAGCTCTCAACTGTGCATCTGTGATCTCAGGAAGGCTACACTCTGCTGGGATAGACATTTGCCCTTTTGGGGAGAAAGGGGGGGAGTTTGCACTGAACCTTTCTGCCAGGATGTTGGCAATGTCTGTGGGTTCAGTGAATTTTTTGTCATTTTGCACTAACTCAGAGCATATCTGGGAGTTGCCTCCCAGGTGTCTGACATAACTAAAGAAGGCATTGTGATTATCTTTAGTGGCTTGTGCAATTTTTCTTTCAAACCTGGCCTTAGAAGATATTATGAGGGATCGTAGTTTCTTGCTAGTACTGATCAGTGACGCCTTCCCTTTTTGGGATTTTGCTCTGTCATGTAGTAGCTTTCTCCTTCTGTTGTATAGCTTATTTATGGCTGGGGTCCACCAGACAGGTCTCCTGCCTTTGGAGGAGTGAGTCTTGGTTTTATTTGGGATAGCATGCTCCATGCATTCCTGTAGGTGTCCATAGAATGCTTTTGTAAAGGATTCTGCATTTTGGGCCGTATTGTCCACTGGCCTGGGGGCTTTGAAGGATTCCACCTCAGTTTTGAGAAGTGTGAAGTTTGCTTTTGAGAAGTTCTTCACCGTGGTTTCCTTGGCTAGGGGTGGAGATGGACTATGGATGTCCAGTGAGATTTGTTTATGGTCTGATCTTACCAATGAGGGGTATACCTCTGGTGTGGAACATAGAGACCCCATGTTGGTGATGACCAGATCCAGTATGTTTTCCCCTCTTGTGGGAGTGGTGACCAGTTGTTCCATAGCATTTGAGTTTATAAATTCTCTGAACCGTTGGGTGAGGGTGTTTGGGCTTGAGTAGTTTTCCCAGTCAATGTTTGGGTAGTTGAAGTCACCCAATATAATAGTGTTTGTAGAGACCTTCATATTCTCCAGTGTTCTCAGGAAAGCCAAATGAGGTCCCTGTGTTTGGGAGGGTGGTCTGTAGCAGGCTACAAACTAAAAGGCAGTTTTGCCCAATGTTAGTTGCACATGGATGGTCTCTGAAGCTTTGTGCAGTGCCACTAGCCTGGAGGTGTGGGTATCTTTGATAAATATGGATACTCCCCCTCCTTTTGTGGTTCGGTCTGAGTTTTGGGGCCGGAAAGCATGGTATGAAGTATAGTCTGGTAGTGCTGGGGTGCTCTCGGGAGCCTTGAACCAGTTTCTGTTACTGCACAGATATCGATATTCTCCATACTGAGGAGAGTCTCGAGTGCGTGCATCTTGAGGTTTAAACTTCTGGCGTTGAGCAGCATTATCCTTAGTTTTTTTTTTCTTTCTGTTGTCTATGGGGGTGGGTTTGTCTTTTGAGCCTTGCCTAAAAAAGGCACTATGGGGGAGGCAAGAGCCTTAGCCAGTATTCAAAAACCTAGGGGTGACAGGTGCAAGCCGTCCCTAGCGAAGCAACATGGCTTGTCGAGCATGTCATCCCAGGCTGACAGACAATGGATCCCCTTTGAATGACACCAATACTTTAGCCAATTGTTAAAATTGATCATTTTGTCTTTATACTATGGTATCATTCTTGGTGAGGGTAAGATGCTACTCAAGGTCAGGGTCATACCGGCCTGGGCTACATGATCAAAGAGCTCCTGTACGTCTTTTTTTCATGTAGTCCAGGGAGGTACGTCTCAGGTCATTCACACCAGCA
The DNA here is from genome assembly GCF_019279795.1 of Protopterus annectens. Lineage (NCBI taxonomy): Eukaryota > Metazoa > Chordata > Ceratodontiformes > Protopteridae > Protopterus > Protopterus annectens. The sequence goes on from NC_056736.1 coordinate 506,552,867, forward strand.
TGGACAATGACGGAGTCATACTTTTACTGGCTTTGGAGTGACCCAAGTGCTTGTGTTATGTGGCGGATCATGGCACCCGACAGGCAGCTTACAGTGACCTTCTCCTTGTTCAGCCTTGTGAGTGGGACGTCAGTGTGTCTGACAATACAGTCACCTATTACAAGTGTATTAGGTGTGTTGTTTAGCCTTAAGGGCTGTGACTGTGTGGCATACTGACTTTGTGAGCTATGTGCTACGTTGATATTGATTTGTGGTAGGTGTTGCTTGGATGTCTGCTTTGGAGGTCTCTGCTGCTTAGGCAGATTTTTATTTAGAGCCTCCGAGTATGTTTTTTGTGTTTATGTGTTTGGTTTGCTGATGCGATAGGTCTATGTGAGACTGGATTTGTGGTGTGTCTGGTTACATTCTCCTCCTGACAGGCTGTGCCAGTACTGGGTTGAGAGATCTTAGCCTCCAGTTTAGCTATATAGTTGCATCTCTCACATATATTTGAGCTTGTTGGGAAGAGGAGAGGGTGGTCTGTATTCATAAGGCTGTTGTAACATTGCCTCAAGATTCCCAGATTCACCAGCTGGACTGGAGAGTAAACTTGAAACTGACCTTTGGACATGCCTGAATAATATAGGGAACTACTTATTGACTGATCAGAAAGAACCAAAACGGAGCAAGTGCTTTGAAGGAGTATAAGAGGATGTAGTGCTTTAGTTTGTGTTTACCTATGAGATTACTTATACGAGCAAGTGCAGGGCTTTAGAATGAGAATAGAGTGCTTAATTTGAGATTTAGAGCAGTTCTAAGGGAAAAAGTGAAGAATAGACTTTGTGGAGCCGGGAATAGTTTAAGATTGTTTAAGCGGTGCTGCCCGATGCTGCTCTGTGTGCAAGACTGCGCTAAAAGAGGGTTTCAGGGTTTTAAGAGATAGAGCTCAAGGAGTTTAGAATTGACCCAAAATGTGAAATGTGCTTTATATATATCTATATATATACTTATATATATATATATATATATATATATATATATATATATATATATATACATACATACATACACACACACACACACACACACACACACACACACACACACACACACACACACACACACACACACACACACCTAAATTTCATTAATTAACTAATTATTCAATTAAAAATCTATTTCAAAAGTAAAGTGTGTAACAACCTTTTCAATATTTGTTAAGATTTAGGCCGGGATTCAATAATCCTCCAAGTAAGACTAACCAAGTCTTACTCGGAGACTGCCGTTTAAGCCTACGACGTCAGCACGTCATGCATATGCATGAGGGTGCTGACTCAACTGGAAGGCTTACACGGAGTGTGTAAGACTGCAGGGGGTGTGTCAGACCGCCAATCAGTCCAAATATCCACGCCCCTGCAACCATATAAAGTGAAAATGAGAAATGCAAGGAGCGAGTCCGCTGAAATGCACACATAGCAAATAGTACACATCCCTACATACTAAACCCCTTTGTAAATTTAAAATGTAAACTGATTTTTTTTTTATAATTTCCGATATAGCTGCCCGTATTTGCGCATCTGTGTGCGGGTGTGCCCATTACTTAGCTGCCGTTAGCAATGTCGACAACGAAGAGCATAATAAGAAATGTTTATGCAAATCAAGCCAAATAGCGTAGTGGTAGAGCGTTCACACAAAGAGAATGCATTCCCGGTTCTAGTCCCACCACTCCCCTGTCTATTTTATGTTTTAAATTAGTATATAAAATAATTCCTAACATATATGAATGAATTTTTGTAAAAAGCATTGAAATGGGCTATGTATTAGTGAACAAAATGTATACATATAAAGATAAGAAGGTGAGCAGCATTGAGGATATTGACATATAATTGCCCATAGCTAAGCAGCGTTTTACCTAGCGCAATATAATTGCCCATGGCTAAGCAGCATTTTACCTAGCGCAATAAAATTGCTCAAAGCTAAGCAGGGTTTTACCTAGCGCAATAAAATTGCCCATAGATAAGCGGGTTTTACCTAGTTCAATATTATTGCTTATAGCTAAGCAGCGCTTTACCTAGTGCAATACGCTTGCGCAGAGCTGCGCACCGTGCTAACCAGCGCACCATCGGGCAACATGGAGCAATGTAGTGCAAAGTGGCCTAAACACAGACACACCCCCTAGCCTGTCTGGACAGTAGTAAAATAAAAAGCAATGGCAAGGTTCTAACCCGGGACACTGTGCATCATAATCAAAGTACTGAACCACTAAGCCATGACAGCTTAGGATAAGCATGCACTGTTAACATACATATACTTATAAATGGAAGATTAACCATTGCTAAGCAGGTCTGCAGTCAGCCGAGAATTTTCAAAAACGGCCAGTCATAAGAAAGTGCAGAAAATGCGGCATATTTAAGCTCCATAGGCGGGAATACTTGCCATAACTGATTGTAGCTCCCTTCTGCAGTCAGAATGGCTGGTGATGGAGAGGGTACATGCTTTTGAGCGCAACGCTGGGGCATCGAGGAGTCAAAATACATGGTTTGGCTCCCTGTCCACCATCATGAGTCAAGACTCCTGCAGGGCCAGTTCCAAGGGATGGAGTACAAAGCAGAGGCTTGAAACCAGTTAGCTCATGATCTCACCAGTGCCACAGGCATCCCTCGGACTGGTGAGCAGATCCATTACCACCATGCAGACCAGAAGAGATGGAAGCAAGACCTACTGAATCGATGGATACAGGAGGCCCGTGACATGCAAGATGCCCCACTACTGAGTAGGTAGCCATGGAATGAAGTATGTAAGGCATGCTAATTTAGTCTATATAATGGATAGGTATGTCTCAATATCCCTTCATTTACTTCACAGCTGCAGGTGTCCGTGCTTGCGAATCAGCAAGCCTATGCAGATAGGCTGCTGAGGCTGTGCCACCAGGCAGGTTAGTAATTATTCTGCATGTATTGTTATATACAATAGGTGAGAGAGCCTGAAAAAAAGTGTTGTAGCCCAATAATAAAGCCATAAAATGCCCTGAATAATTTCTCTGCATGTACTGTTATATAAAATAAGTTAGAGAGCCAGAAAAAGAGTGTAGTAACCCATTAATTAAGGTAAAATAAGTCCGGAATAATATCTCTGCATGTACTGTTATATAAAATAAGTGAGCGAGCCTGAAAAAGAGTGTTGTAACCTATTAATAAAGGTATAATACATCTTGAATAAGTCTTCTTTATGCACTGTAATATCAAATAAATGAGAGAGCCTGTAGAGAAGTGTGTAATGTAATTAATAAAGGTATAATACTTGGAGTATGTCTGTGTCACTTACTTTGAAATGTTGTTGTACCCTTGCATTATATAAATAGTACTGTTGTATTAAGTGCTGTCAACCCACAGCTGGGCAGTCCCATATAAAGTGGATAAAGGAAGTGCCAGTAGCTGTGAAGCATATATACAGTCCTCAACAGTTGGTTAATGGCTGGCATGCATAGGTAAATCTGGCACATGAGTAGCTTGTTAATGTGTTCCCCAGAAATGTGAGTGTGCTACATGAAATGTAAATTTCTGTAGAAATATAACTGAAAATGTCACGTGAACACATCCAGATATGTAGATATATAAATATAAATAAAATATATAACTATATAGCAATAACATCTGCATCTTGGACAGTTAGTATGTCAGATATAGGTCAGGTATATAATGAACTAGCCAAACTCATTGCTCAACCTAATGCACATTGCCTAGTGTAATAATACATGTAGGGGATATACACCTGCAGTCAATAGGAATGTAGTGTAGACTAAAAGTACTTATAAGATGTTAATGGAGGTATCTTTTTACACCCTACTGTATGTGCATAAACAATGCAATTCCACACCTCAATGGGCATGTCTAATCTCAAAACATTTGTTGGGACATATGTCCTATTGTTCTATAAATATCTGCATTTACTTTGATGCATGTCCCTGTTCAAACACCACAATCCTGGTGGCCTGTTGCCACCAATCATCCCTGCATGCTGTTGGAATGTCCACTGTCGTTCAATATATGCATGTGTTATGCTTGCTAATCAACTGTTCGAACCCTGGTGTGTTGGTTTAATGGGAACATTACTGCATGCTGTTACAACTAATTTGGAATGCTGTTGTCTATGTTGTAATTAAACACACCTAAACACAGAATGTATGGGAAGGCCGGTCCCAGCAGACCCACCTCAGCTGGCGACTGCACCTGGCACCAGCAGGTTCGGTGCCCAGCACGGGCTCCCCTCCTCCACTTGTCCTGTGCCACCTTCAGGTGGAAGCATGGCAGGGGATGGGGCTAATCCCCCCTGGTGCAAGCGTGGGCGGAGAAGGGCCACCTGTTACCCTCCGAAGGGTCCAGGCTATGCCAGCTAGAGGCGAGAGTGGCGCAACTCATGGGTGAGCCTGCCCCTCCTACGCAGACCCCAGCACAGCCACCCTCGGGGCTGTAAAGGTGCAGTAGTGACTGCCCATGGGTGGGGATCTCAGTTCCACTGTTACCATCTGGGCTTGTGATTTCCAAACATCCGTCCCCATCAATTGTGTTCACCCACCCCATGTGTCAAATTCCGCCCCTGTATGCATCTTGTTTGTCTTGTCTTTTTACCTCCCCAACCTACCTCCCCAAATATACATACTTCCTCTACCTCACATTCCACTCTCACCTGAAAAAAAAGGGCAATCTGTTCCCACAAAAAAAATTTGCCCCATACATAGCTGCCCATTTTGCACACATGTCTGCTGGACATGTAAGCTGATAATTATAATTGGCAGTGCAACATACTTTGTTGTCCTCACCCCTCTCTCAGGGGTGGAAGGTTTCAAATTTCACTCCAAATTTCTAACATATGCACAGCTGTTGCTGGTAAAGAAATGGGCAGCTATGGCCCTTCCCTACACCCATCCTGCACATCCCGAGCTGGTTTCCCTACTGTCTTTCTCTCTTTGTGCCCCCTTTTTCAACACTTTCCTATCTCCCCATTTTCTTTTCTTTCAAAGAAATTAGCATGGGGGTTAGCAGGAGTAAGCACTTTTAAGCAGTAGTTAGTGGGTTTGAGCGAGTGTGTGCATGTGTGCGCTTAGCTAAGTATTGCTAAGCTTCGCGCAAATCTGCTCAAACCCACTTACAACTGCTTAAAAGTGCCTTAGTCACTCTGCATGGCAGGGCCCTTGTTTTGCTGAGCAGCAAAGTAAAACACCTCTGTCATTCTCAAACCCCAGACCTTGGACACACTACACTGCATGAAGTACCACTAAGCCACAGTAGATATACAACAAGTTGGTGCTGTAATAAATATATCATGCATTACAATGAGTGAATGTGAAGTGAAAATAAGAATGCCATAACACAAATCTTGTTCTGTGAATCTTTACCAGCAGTTGTTGTGGAATTGCATGACATGACTGTGAAAAGAGAACCAGCCATTCTAGCAGGAAATAATGTTACAGTAGCACTTTACAAACCTCACACAGTATCAGAGCAGGATAAACACTGGCATATTTAAATAGGGCAGAGGCCATACTTCCCAACTGTGACTGCTTTTCAGGGATGTCCCTGATTCGTAAACAAATGTTAGCTGTGTCCCTCAGAATCCCTCTGAAAAGTACTGCAGTTAGGCCAAAAAGTGGGGAATTACACTTGATGAATAATGTCAATAAGTAAGAGTACACACTGCATGCACGTCAGAAAAGGTGTATTAATACATATGCTCTGATTCTTTCACAGTCTCAACTTAATGTCTGTAATATATTACAGGTGTACCTCACTTATATGTACCTTTCCCTAAGGCTGTTCAAATATATACCTGAGTGTATCAGAGGCCTGGCAGAGGCAGAAACACACAGGCATTTCAGCTTTTCTGCTGTTACACACTCTGCAAACAGCTTTGGAACGAGTCCCACAAGCATACCCTTATGTAGGAGTACAACACAGAAATATCAAAGGAGGTAGCCATGTACTGGTAGCAACCAACTGTGACAATGCCAATGTTCCAGTGCAGAACAGACCGGTGTGGTGCACAGACAAAGAATAATAGGCTAACCTCTGACTACCATCTGGATATGTCCAGAAGTGGGAGCTATGCAGACAGACCACTTGCCTTGTTAGACTAACAGGTACACAGCAACCCTGTATGTTCAGCAAGATAAACATCACACAATAATATATAATGCTCTCTGTACTTCTGCACCCCTACCCAAAATAACAATATACCTGTGTATTCAGGCTCTACCAAGGATGTAGGTAGGCATACTCAGTACTGAAATGTGTCCAGTTGTCTTGAGCAGCCTGTGCTAATGTCAACACAAATAAACAAACTGTTCAGAAGTGAGGTAATTAATATTTACAGTATAGTAGTTCACAAACAGTTCATGTGCCAGAGGAATACATTGCAATAACTACTTTGTATGGCAGTTAATTGTCTAATTAGAAAAGAAAGTACATACTCCCATGTATCTTGTGTAAGCATTTGGAAGGGTGAGTAAAATTCTACACTGACAAGTGTGTACTAGAAGCAGCAACATTCAGGTTTGAGTACAACATACAAATCACTGGCTACAACCCTAGCTTCAGATATAAGAAGTATACCAACCTTCTGACTGACACAATGGTGTCCACAGCAAACAAGCATGGGCCCCACTTTGGAAAGCTGAAAGGGCTACGCCTACCTAACCTAGAATTTTATAGCAGTGGGCTGCTATGACAGTGAGTACTGCAATTACCACACAGCAGGCTGCATGCAATTAGTAAATGGTGGGCACCAATTGGTGCAGAGGCCATCACACCCACATGTGCAGATACCTAGAAAAGCAGGCTGTACTTGCTGTCCACACATGCAATAATCTCATTGCAGCAAGAGAGAGAGAGAGAGAGAGAGAGAGAGAGAGACAGAGACAGAGGCAGAGACACAGACACAGACAAAGACAGACAAAAAGACAGAAACAGAGAGACACAGAAAAAGAAAGAGCAACAGCAACAGACAGAGAAAAAAAAATTAAAAAAAAAAATATTCTCTTTAAAAACAGACGGAACAGAGCAATACAAAGGAAAGGTATGTAACACATATGTATTTGCTGGCATGTAGTAGATGTTTATGAAGAGTACTCTACATACTGTGATTCATCCATATGTGGCAGCAGTACGTATCTATATGTATCTGTACATGTGCATAGAGCAAGGGACATACTGCAACTGTTTGTGAAGGGTATATATATATATATATATATATATATATATATATATATATATATATATACATTGTTTAAGGTTTTTATGTGCATATTTCTATGTAGGTTGTAGTGTGTGGCAAAGAAAACAGCATGCAGTGCTGGTATATGACATGTGGTGGTTAAACGCTGTGGGTATGCTATGTCAGTTTTGCAGTGTTGCAGCCAGTGAGGCCTGCTAAAGCTACATGGGCTGAGGACACCTTCTATGCAGTCTGCACAACACTGTGCAATATTATTACATAACTGTATATCTCACAACTGTCGCATAATTGATATTCCCACCATGAATAGTGGACTGTATATGTGCCTATATGTACATCTATATGTACAGCAATGGATGTTTATATGTATGTGTGTATGTATGTATGTATGTACATATATATATATATATATATATATATATGTGTGTGTGTATATATATATATATATATATATATATATATATATATATATATATATATATATATATATATATATATATACATATATGAACAGAATCACCCAGTGAAGGAGCGTAGGAGCCTCCCCTTTGATAATCACAGTGCCACACTAGTCATGTACTCTGTCTACGTGGTACACGTCAACACAAAAGGTGTGTCATCTAGGTAAATATAGGTCAGTGTTCCCCTCTACTCATCACACTTAAAACCCATTAGAGAGTACAATGGCAACTACAGCAACTGGAAAGGCCACAGACATTCCTCACAAAGAGTAATACCTGCCTCAAACAGATGCCCTATGCAGACCGACTCACAAAACCACAGCTACACTGTGTTGCATACCATCTACCCAGAGGTGACCTCTGCCTAACATACAGAGCTATGTCACACCCATAGCTGTTGGACATCCTCCATGTAAACATATTACAATCCTTCCCAGATACACACTCTAGGGTGCTAAACCTTGTCAACTCACTAAACAGCATATGCTGGAGGGATAGAGTCCTAACTCAGAGAGATGCCATACTCTGGAACAAACCACCTAGCAATAGCAAACAAAGCTCCTCATTAGCAGTTGTCATATATACTCCTGATGATTGTTTGGGAGATAGGAAATACATCCCGGGAATCACCTCTGTGGCTCTGGTTGACAGGGGCAAGTGAAATTAAATTACATGTGTATCAAAGGCCAGGGTAGCGTATGGCTAGGCTGCTGTAGGCCCTAGGGCCAATAGCGTATTACCTACCCATGACACGATGCACACACACATGTACTTAGTGCAATAATTGCTATATGAGGTTGACTGAGTGTAATGGTGAATGTGCTGGTGAATGTGCGCAAGGTCTGTAAAGGTGTGATAGCTAAGTGTGAAATTGTTTCTGTCATGGTAGTTTGTGTCCTAGCTGTGATCCCAGCAAAAGATGTGTATGCTATTGCTAGGCAGAAAAAGTAGTATGGCATACGGTGTGACGTAGTCCCTTGTTGTCGACTGTGGTGTCCCATTGTAGGTATCAGAGGAAAAATAACTTCAAAATGATCACTACACGGCAGGTTCAGGTTAAGGCACTTTAATCTTGCAGCAAGGAGACAAAAACGTGCTAATACAGAGTTTGTCTAACTAGAATCAGGAAGTGAAACTACTTTTATACATTTCTTACAAGTTATTGCCTACTAAGCTGACGTAATAAATCACAAGTTCTTTCAATATTATTTCTCAGCAGCTATTTGTCCATGATTTTCTGCTGGCATATCAAGTTTACAAAAAAAACTTCCTAAGAAAAACAACATGGCCTTGATGACCACCAGTCAGATACAACTTTCTCACTATGCAATGTTACCATTCAAGGTACTATGGCTAATTCGAGCACAAAGCAAGTACAGATTACAGTTCATTTCTTCAAGCAGTCTTTGTCTGATGTATCTCTTCTTTTCCGCAGCTGTGCATGTTCTCATAACACGAACAAGGCTGATTGTTCATATTTAATCACATTATAGAAAACAGTATTTTTCTATTCATTCACTATTCATTCATTTTCCTGACCTAGCAGATAATCACCTGCTTCTCAGTACATTTCCAAAAGGCATAAACATGAATTTTGCTGTGCTAGCAAATACTAGGTCAGAAAGCATCTTGTAATTTCAGAAAGCATACTGCAGTTTGAAAAAGCCTTTTAGCTTCTAATAAGCACTAAACATATACATTAATACATATTTTTCTAACATTTCCCCCCTGTTAATACTTTTATTCTATTTTCAAAAGCATAAACAGTTGCTTCTTCTCCTAACCTCTTTCCATTTAGAATTTGCAGTTAAGAGAGTCATTCAGTTTAAACTTATGAAAGTCTTTCACTCTTCAGCAGTTCTTCAATTTCAGTACTTTGATATAAAGTCTCAGAAACTGACATGTCTATAAAATCTTTGATCAATCTTTTCATGAAAGGAATACCACAACAAACACACACTCCTAATAGGAGTAATCCCACACAAATGGCAATCAGGATGTTCATTAGGATGCTACCCCACCCCCCAAACAAATTCTGGAAAAAATCCGTCAGTGGGTTTGGGCCTGGTTTGGTCATGGCCGACACTTGCTGAATCACCTCAGGATGGTCGTTTATCTCATGCTGGTTGTCAGGAATATATGAACAGCACTCCTCTTTTATTAAAGTGCATGTACCACCTTTCGCCGCTAGGGTGAAGTCAAGAGCCATGCGGTTTTGAAGCACCACAGTTCTCATAGCATTCGGTTCATCAGTTATTAACTCGAGAGCAGAAAAAGTTGCATTACTCATTACTTCAAGACGTTTGGACAGTTTTCTCAGTTCCCAAATCGATTTCACTGCACCATATGCAGGGGCTATACCTGCCCATGATATGATAGTGTCACTCAAGTCCATGTGTGTCAGTTTGTCTTTATTTTTTATGGAATTATGGTTTCTCCAGCCTGCTTCGATTCATCCCACTGGATTTTCAGGCCTTCTGATTGGATTTCCGGTTTTCTTGGTGACCTCTCTGACATTTCGAATCTTTCCCTGAGGCAAGACTGCAGTGTGTCGTATGGCCGGAACCAGGTAACCCAAAAAACAACTGCCGGACCAGTTCTCAGGTAACCATTTGTATGCCTTTTTCCCACAAACAAAATAGCAATTCTCTACTTTAGTATTAATATACACTTGCCTTGCATGAAACATTTTCTTATCAATAATAGAGAGTTGTTTTAAAAGTACAGGATTATGCTGTATTTCATCAATAGTCTTATGAATCGACTCGAGATATGAGTCATAGTTTGTATCACAGATATAACCTGCATTATTGACTTTGGTATAACATTTGTAAGGAATAGTCACATTACAATTACTCCAACCTAGCTGAACAGTATCATCTTTGTAAAAACATACAATTCCCTTTTGTGTAACAGGCAGGTACAATGCTATTTTGTCTTGTGATTTTACAGTCGTAGTATAAAAAGGCAAAATTTCCCAGGTCTCATTGACCCCTAGGGGGACAGCAGTCATTAATAATCCCCCGTATGCTGTTGGTATAGCTGTGCAGATCCAGCAATTCAAAACATTGAAAGTTTCAGCATACACATATTTAGTTGCTTGATAAGTGTTAAAGTTCGGATGCCAGTCTATGAATGATTCACGTTTATTTAGTTCAGCTCGTGTGGCTGGAAAAAGGAAAGGCCACAACAAAAAGATTAATGTTATCAATATGGTCAACAGAATGATCATGCAATACTTCTGAGGTTGTTAAGCATTTCTAGTTGCTCCATATCGGGTCATTTTGTTCTTGTGTAACAGTAACAAGTTTTTTGTCTAGTTCAAAGTTTTTAACCAATTTACAGTGTGTCAGATGAATCCAGGATGCTCACTCTGTGATCTTGACTGCAGTGGGTGTTGACAGTAGCACTTGGTATGGCCCGTCCCACTTCGGTGTGGTCCAATTTCTTTTCTTAATGACCTTCACCCAGACCCATGTGCCTGGGACTACTGCTGCTTCCGATGGTCTGGTTTGTTCTTTATCTGAAACAAAATTCAACTGCAAAAGTTGTTTATTACTTAAACGTCATCTCATGTATTCTGCAAGCGAACTGTCAGCCTCCTGGTCTGCAGGCATGAGAGGTTTCCACTGAGGTATATAATATGCCCTCCCAAACAGTATTTCAAAAGGAGTTAACCCCTTTGCATTTGGAACAGTTCTCATGCTCAAAAATGCCAGAGGCAGGCAGTGCACCCAGTTCTTCTGTGTCTCACTAATCAATTTCCTAAGTTTATTTTTCAAAACCCCATTATGCCTCTCTACTAATCCTGCGGATTGGGGGTGGTATGCAAAATGGTTCTTTAAAGAAATTCCAAAATATCGGCTCAACTGTTGTATGGTTTGATTTACAAAGTGTGTGCCATTGTCACTGTAGATCTTTTCCGGTATGCCAAATCTAGGAATAATTTCTTTAACAAGGACTTTTACAACAGTAGCTGCATCTGGATTTTTGGTTGGAAAAGCTTCCACCCATTTGGAAAACATATCTATAATGACAAGACAATATTTCTTATTTTCACATTTGTTTAGTTCTATGAAATCCATACAGATAGTATGGAATGAGTATGGTGGTGTTGGGAAACTCCCTTGCTTAGACTTCAGTGCCCCCTGTGCATGATGCCTGTTACAAACATGGCATACTGCACAAAACTTTTTTGTGTAGTTTGTAAATCCATATGCAGTGAACACTCAGTTCACTAACTGTACCATTCCCCCTGTTGAGACATGGCACTGCCCATGGCTCAACAAAGCTGCATATCTAAATAAGTTAGAGGGCAAAATTGATTTTCCTTCTTTGGAGATGTACAGCCCTTTCACAAGAATTGCTCCTCGTTTTATTCATTTCTGTTTTTCTACATTTGTAGTAAGTGTCTGCATTGTTTTTAACATTTCTAAATCTAAAATCTCAGAAGATTGTAATTCCTCACTCAAAAGAAATACTTCCGAAGCTGAAGCTGCCTGCTTTGCAGCTGTATCAGCTCTCGCATTACCTGTTGAAATCCTAACCTGTTGCATAGTATGAGCAACGCATTTACAAATAGCTACTTTCTGAGGTAACTGAATAGATTCTAACAAATCTAAAATAAATTGTGCATGATTAATCGGTTTACCAGTAGATGTTATCATTCCTCTATTTTTCCACTGTTGTGCAAAAACATGTACAGTAGAAAAAGCATACTGGCTGTCAGTAAAAATGTTCACACATTTACTTTTTGCCAAAGTACATGCCCTTGTCAAAGCAATCAATTCTGCTGCCTGTGCAGATAAGTTGTGTGGTAAAGACTTTGCTTCTAAAATCTCAGTATTAGAAACTACTGCATACCCCTCTTGATTCTGTCCTGTAGGACCCCTTCTGCATGAGCCGTCCACGTAATATGTTACCTCGGCATCATCCAAGGGAATATCCGTTAGATCTTTTCTAGGCAGTGTCTTTTGCTCAATCTCCTGCAGGCAGCTGTGTGGTGTGCCATCTGCAGGGGTCGGAAGCAAAGTAGACGGGTTTAAAGTTGTACATTGTTCAATTGTCATATGAGGTTGGCTCAAGAGTATAGTCATACAGGAAAGATGTCTAGCAGGAGAAAGATATGCTACTTTTTCTTGCAGAGTAAAATAATTGCGACTGCATGAGGCATTCTCAATGTGAGAGGGTGGAACAACACTACTGAAGACGAAGCCTGTACTGTCATTGCAGCTGCAACTACTGCTTGTACACAGTGGGGCAGGGATCGCGCCACTGGGTCCAGCTGTGATGAATAATAAGCTATAGGGCATTGCTTATCCCCATTCTGCTGTGTTAACACTGATGTCATGTAACCTTGCTTACAATCTACAGTTTGGAAAAAACGTTTATGATAGTTTGGTAATCCTTAAACTAATGAGGATGCTATCAGTTGTTTCAGTGTGCAGAAAGCTGATTCTGCTTCTGGTGTCCATTATAATAAATCTTGTACTGCCATAGACTTCTTATATATTAATTTGGTCAGTGGAGCAGATTCCAATGCATAGTTTGGAATCCAACTCTGACAGAAATTAGTCGTGCCCAGGAAGGACATAATTTCCTTCTTGGTAGTTGGTTTGGGTGCTTGTAAAATTGCTATTTTTCTATCTTCATCCAATGTTCTGCCTTCTTTGGATATTACATATCCCAGGTATTTAACCTGTTTTCTCCAAAGCTGCAATTTGATTTTGTTTACTTTATGTCCTTGAGTGGCTAGAAATTGTAGTAATGCTATGGTATCTTCCCTGCATTCTTGCTGGGTGGGGGCTGCCAGCAGGATGTCGTCTACATAAAGTAGAATTTGGCTGCCTCTTGGTGGGCTAAATCCCGCCAAGTTGCTTGCCATCTCTTGTGCAAATATTGTTGGGCTTTCACAATACCCCTGTGGTAGTCGCGTGTATGTGTACCTTTTCCCCTGAAATGTGAATGCAAACCAATGCTGGCTGTCAGGGTGTATTGTTATTGAAAAGAATGCATTGCTAATATCTACCACAGAAGAATACTTCTGTTGAGGTTTTAAATCATTCAACAAGGTGTGTGGATCTGGCACCATAGGTGCTCTAGGTATTACTGCTTCATTAACAGCTTGTAAGTCTTGGACCATACGCCATTCCCCATTTGCTTTTCTACCAGGAAATAAGGGTGTGTTACATGGTGAATCGGGAGATTCTACCAGTACTCCTTCCTTAAGTAAAGCTGCTATTATAGGTTTGATTCCTATTTCTGCATCCTTCCTTAAGGGGTACTGTCTCTTTTGAGGTCTGAATGCTGATTTTGGCATAATGGTAACTGGTCCTGCTGTACAAATTAGTTCTACATCTGATTTCCCTGTTGACCAGAGAGTTTCTGGTATGCTCTGTAAAGCTTTTCCTTCCTCCTCTAGTAAGAGTGCTAATCAGCTGTCCTCGCTAGACTGCAAGTGTACAGCTGAGTGTGCCTGCGTTATCCAATTTAGCTTCTGATTTTGTACTCCCTGTTCTGAAAATTCTAACTCTGTTTTTCCCACTTCGTGACTTTCTCTCCAAGATCTGCCCATTTCACATTTTTGTCTTTAGTTAAACTAACATGTGGTAATCTATTAGATTTATAGAGTGCAAAGAATTCCTGGGGCAATGAACATTTAACTACATTGTTTCCTTCTGTGTCCCAGTACAGATTACGTAATACTAATCTGTTTGCATGGTTTTTAAACAGTTCTTGCTCATATTCCTTATCAGGTCCTGGTGTGCTACAATAATACAGAGTACAGTGCAACAAATGCTGTTTATCAGTGTCAAGGGAGGGGAACTTACTGATGGCTACATTTATCAGTTCTTCGGTTACTGCCCCTGGACCAGTCATGACTAAGTCCTGGCTGTACCAATAAAATGATTCACCCTCCGGTCGCACCACAAAAGTATCCATTTGTCGCTGTGCTTCCATACCCTGCATAGTCGGTACTACTGCTATGCCAAATAACTGCATAAGATCTCTGCCCAAAAGGTTCACTGGGCATTTTGCAGAAACAACAATTTTGCTTTTCTGAGTCATCCCTGAAACAGGGTCAGTTATTGCTATGTTATGGGAGAGTGGCTCCTGATACAGCTGTCCATTATCTGCTTTCACTAATATGTAATCAAGTGATTCTGAATTTTCTGGTAGTTTGGAAGGATGTATCAGGGTTCGTGAAGCCCCTGAGTCACACAGGAATTTAACTTCCCTCTCCTCTACCAGAAGTGTAACTTCCGGTATTGTGTCTGCTAAATAGAGCTCTAAGTTCAATAATGCTAAGTCCAAAATTTCACTTTCTTCACCATCAGTGATTTCTTGTACTTCCTCTATTTCTTCTATCACATTCTCTACTCCCTCTATCACATTTGCATTTGTCTTTTCTTGGTTATTCCCTTCTAGTGACTCTTGACTATCATATAGTCAGTCCTCACCCTGCTTATCCTCCATGGCCACCCGCTTGTTTTGCTTGCAATCCCTTGCTAAATGTCCCTTTTTTCTTCATTTAAAACACTCACCCCTTTTCTTTCTCTCTTCAAACTCTTCTGATCATTTGTCAGATTGTTTGTTTCCCTGGGCATTTTTCTTGCCCTTTTTCCCGGACTGTACTACATAAACTTCTGCTCTGTCTTCTACAGCAAATACTTGGGCTTTCCTTTTCTTTTTACTATTAAAATGCCTTTTGGCATGCCTAGCATATTCAAGTAGTGACTGTAATCTACTTGTACGATGGTCTACCATGTGCTTTGTAATAAAGCTACTTATAGGCAAAATACTGCCTTTCAAAAATGAATTCTTTAATTGCTGCTCATATGGGGAATCATGTGTTTGATCTTCAGGTACCTGCATTCCACAATGGTTATTAAAACACTCTAATAATCTAGCATAATATCTGTCAACAGTTTCACCTTCCTGTTGAATGCATTGATTAATGCAAGTCCAGTCTGCCCTAGGCTTCCATTTCTCAGAGATTCAGTCTGTCAGACCTTTCTCTCTGTTATCCAGTTCTGCGTTACTATGTGAGAGTGGCTTATGTTCTGCATCACGGGGATTCCAGTTGCAACTGATCATGTGCCAATCTGGACCTACGATCTGTCTGACTACTTTTTCTACTTCTTCTCCATTCAAATGATAACTTAACCTCATGCCCTGTAAGTCTTCTAAGAATTTTCTAAAATTAACTTTTGGATGGGTAATTCCCTCTGTGGCTTTCCAGATGTCTTCCGGTGTCCACGGTCTATATAGTAGGAGAGTCGGGTCCTGTCCTGCTTGTTCTGCCTGCGGATTTGGTACTTATATGAGTGGACATATCTCTTCTTCACTCATAGCTCATGAATTTTTGTTTATTTCATATAACTCAGTATCCCCTCTTAGGTTACGTGTTCGAGACCTAGTCTCGATGGGATCTCTAACATACGGTCTTGGCTTTGCGGTAACAGCCGGGTATAGTGGAGGTGGATCAGCTTGTCCACTTGCTTCATATTCTGGTGCGGGAAGCAGAGGGGGTGGAGGGGCTGATGCTATCACTAAATGATTGTCTTCTTTATCTAGAAACATAGCTTTTGAATTATTACTTTTCTGTTCTCTACGGTTTGCTTCCTCAATCCACCTGTGTGCCTGAGGAATACCCAATTGACGTTGCCTTTTTACCTGACCTTTTGCATCAGTTTTAAGCTGTTTGACAAGTTTAATAAGCAAGGATTTTTCTAATTTACCATTAAATTCATATTTATTAACCCATTTTGTATAGTATCTAACATTATTGGCACGCTGTAATTGCATATATTTTGCATCTTCGGTTAGTGGTGGGTTTTGGGAACTTTTTGTGCACTTATTACCCATATTGTTCTGATTGTTAAAAAATGTTACGTAACCCTTCTTATTCTCACGTGGTACCATGATTTTTCTGTTTCACGGTTTATCTAGAATAACTGTCCTACCTATTCTGTTTCCCTGATCTATGACAAGACTGAAATCTTTCTGTCCCTGACTTGTACAACAACAAATCTCCTGACAGATATTTTCAATCAAGTCCCTGATCTAAAACAGAAAAAAGGTAAATCTCACCTTACCTGAGCCTCCGTGATTGACCCACTCCTGGTTCGTACAGCAACTCGTCCTCCAGTCGCAGATCAGAAAAGTGGCTGGCCTCTTTTGAACAACAATTCAGTTGGAGGTCTTTCAAAGCAGAAGAACCGATGTAGTTTCTTCCCCATACGGTTTCATGCCACCTGGCCCATCTGACCTGAGGCGAAGTGAGAGTTTCCGGTCCGGCGGACCAATCTGTCAAAGGAAAAATAACTTCAAAATGATCAATACACGGCAGGTTCAGGTTAAGGCACTTTAATCTTGCAGCAAGGAGACAAAAACAAGCTAATACAGAGTTTGTCTAACTAGAATCAGGAAGCGAAACTACTTTTATACATTTCTTACAAGGTATTGCCTACTAAGATGACGTAATAAATCACAAGTTCTTTCAATATTATTTCTCAGCAGCTGTTTGTCCATGATTTTCTGCTGGCATATCAAGTTTACAAAAAAACTTCCTAAGAAAAACAACGTGGCCTTGATGACCACAGTTCAGATACAACTTTCCCACCATGCAATGTTACCATTCAAGGTACTATGGCTAATTCAAGCACAAAGCAAGTACAGATTACAGTTCGTTTCTTCAAGCAGTCTTTGTCTGATGTATCTCTTCTTTTCCGCAGCTGTGCATGTTCTCATAACACGAACAGGGCTTATTGTTCATATTTAATCACATTATAGAAAACAGTATTGTTCTAATAATTCACTATTCATTAATTTTCCTGACCTAGCAGATAATCACCTGCTTCTCAGTACATTTCCAAAAGGCATAAACATGAATTTTGCTGTGCTAGCAAATACTAGGTCAGAGAGCATCTTGCAATTTCAGAAGGCATACTGCAGTTTGAAAAAGCATCTTATAATTTCATACAGAATTAAGCTGTACATAAAATAGAATGAAATGTGTTAACCCTTTTAGCTTCTAATAAGCACTAAACATATACATTAATACATATTTTTCTAACAGTAGGCTAAAGCAATACATGTATGCTTAGTGAGTGGTACTGCTGGTGAATCCAACTCCCATATAAACTGTAGTACTACCTGAAGCTGTAGGCCTAAACAGTACATTATGGTGTATGTTCCCATTGCTTGTAAACACTGTTTTGTGTGTCCCCTGTAGTCCTCATAGATTACATAACTCAGGCATAAGGTTTTGTAAGTAGTGACACACAGTACCATATGGTACACAGGTAAAGCTCATCTGGGTTGGCATACATTTGTGTGTTGTATGTATGCCTGATGTGTGTGTAATTATGCCTGTACCATGCCCTCAATCATATCTGTGTTACAGGGTATATGTGTGTATGTAGCAACACGTATAGTCCAGTTGAGCAGTATGCCACCTATATCAACAACTGTGCACATATGTTAGGCAGAGGTTTGGCATCAAGGACTACTGTGGTATACTGGTAATACTGTAACTGTACTTTACATTCATTGCAATGGATGACATCTTTCTTTATGCATTAGCTTGATATATACCTCCTGTGGCTAGGTGGTGCATTGTGTCACATACAGTGTGCCATGTACTAGCATATAGTCTTACATACTGGCTTCTCTTTGCTGCTGTGCAGAACATAGTTTGATATATGGAGTGTGGCAGGCACTGTCAGCCAGTTGTGGCCTGAGCACTAATATGTGGTATTGAACATGTCTATCCTCTGACAACCAATCGGATGCGAAATATGGCAGGTAATTGATATCTGTACTTTAGGATGTTAAGTGTGCCACTTGACTTGCTCACACATCTTGCTTAATTGTCTTCCAGGGGTATGTCCCACCAAAGAAACCCGTGTTATACAGCTGCAGAGGAGGCAGAAATACAGAACAGCCTGGTGCAGCACTACACCCTGCTGTTCCCTAGAAACAGCCAGGACCAGCATGAGCAGACTGCACTGTGGCAAGATCTCGTTCTTCGGGTAAATGACATAGTCATGCATAATCGGACATATGAGCAGGTACACCATCATTGCAGTGATTTAATTAGACATGTCCGGCGGCGTGTGTCTGATATCCATTGACAACAGCTTGCCACAGGTGGTGGGGTTGCCATTCATCCCCCCTTCACCAGAATGGAGGAGCTGCTCCTCAGTGTGGTGGCTCCTGGCCAACCACAGGAACAGCAACTGATATGTGTCATCATGGAGGCTGGAGCCACCCAGCATGTTGACATGGAGCATGAAGGTAGCATGACCTATCTGTAGACTACTGTTATCTGTATTGGTAGATTATGCATATGTGACATGTGTACTGTGTGTTTAGCAGTTGTGCTGCATAGTGTTGTGCAATACTGATATTTGGAATATAATCTGTACGCCTGTGACTGTCGGCTGTTGTACTACTGTAGTTTAGCAAACTCACAGTAGCAATGGCATAGTAGTGGCCACTGACAAACTGTATCATATTCTTGTAGGTCCCTCTGGTGTGACAGCAAGGCAGCTGGTCAATGCTGGTGAGTGTGTTATAATTTTAATATTGCTAATGAAATGTGCATGTCATATGTGAGGTGTAGGCCATGTACATGTAACACACCTATGCATAATGCATGTTGTGCATGTTTTCTGTGAGACTATGTGCATCTCATTAATGACAGTAGCTGCCTCAATCACATGCAATACACAGAGCAGCACTCACAATTGTGGCAACACTGTACTGGACTTTGGATAGGCATAGTTGATACACATGTACACAACATACACAACTCTGTCATATGCAGTACACCTTAACATGCTACACATAGTGTATCCAGACACCTGCTATAAGGTCACACTTCAGTATCCCACATGTCATCCACATGGCACACATAATATACCTGAGGGGTAGAGGCCTATCATTGGGCTGTGCGACACTCTTCGACACATAACACATTCATGTTAGTCAATGCTCCCTATTGGGCACCTTACAAATCCATGTAACAAGTGGCTGTGAGGCCAATCACTGAAATACAGCACACATGCATCAAAGCCATGTATACTGTTATTAACACAGGCTGTCTACACTCACACTGCATGGTCTTGAGCAACAACCTTTCTGCATGTTGACATGTGTGATATGACTGTTTGCCTTGTGATATTATAACCCACCTTCAACCACTATTAAGTATGTTTTGGATTGCTGGTGGTGTGTGTGGGTATATGCTGTAGTGAGGAGTGTATTTGTGTGCATGTGTGCATGTTTTCATGTGTTCATGTGTGCATGTGTGCATGTGTGCATGTGTGCCTGTGTGCATGTGTTCATGTGTGCATGTGTGCATGTGTTCATGTGTTCATGTGTTCATGTGTTCATGTGTTCATGTGTTCATGTGTGCATGTGTGCATGTGTGCCGACATCATGTACAGGTCGTAAAGTGTGTTTCCTGTCTCCCTCCCACAGGTGCTGTGTTATGGATGGTTCACTGCAGCAGGGAAACTGATGTCACAGAGCCACATAGTGATAATGAAGATAGGTGTGTTGAGGCACAGGCATGTTTGCCAGGGTCTGTCATTGGGCCACCAATTGACAGTACACAGCTGTCCACCCCATCCATGCATACAGTCATACTACCAATACATCTATCACCAATGCCCATAGCTGAGGGACAGCGTACTGTTGGCATTGGCCAGGACAGTGTGGTATCCATGACACATGCATCCCAACACAGCAGCTGTATCCAGATGTCTGGAAGGGTACCACATAGGCAGATGTCCAGGGGTTCTCGTAGGAGCACTGCTGCTCATTATGCCACTGGCAGATGTACCACAGGTCTGACAATGACACGCATTCTCCAGGCTGTCATGGAGGCACATATGGAACGGTACACCAGACAGGGACTAAGGGCACAGAGGGCCCATAACACCGTTGTCATTGACAGTATCCATGACCTAGCAGGTGCCATCTGACATTACACTGAGGTCAATGATAGACATTGGGGAGACACATTAGATATCCTCTGCAATGTCATGTCCATATGTCAGGACAGTGTGGGATGGTTGAGACGTCGACATGGACGTATGCCAGCAAAATCAGCAGCTGGCAGTCGCCGCAGATGTCTCTCAAGCCACAGCTGCTCCTGTAGTGCCAGTACCAGCCCCAGCAATGTTGGGGGTGGGCTGTCCATAGAATGTCCCAGAAGACCATGTGCACGTGGCTCTGGTCAGTCCCAGCAGGGACCTGTGTCCAGTGTGCATCCATCCACCTCTGGGGATAGTACCCAGTCTGGCTTAGTACCTGATAGTGTCAGTAGCACCCCTGCCAGGCACAGGTACCGTATCCCTGGCCAGAGATGGTGATCTGTAAAGCCTCGCAGGTACAGTCTGTGGCTGTCCCACAAATACCAATATATGGCAGCCACATGGTGGAACTGTGTGCATGCAGACACACACACATACTTCAGACACTTAGGGCTAACACATACCCACACACATTACAACAACATTGGCCCATTACAGTATTCTTGCCCCTCACACACACACACACACACACACACACACACACACACACACACACACACACACACACATGTCAATTGGATGGCTCACTGTAGGCCTCTGGCGAACCAACAACACACCCTGTGCATATGATGAAACCTGTGCCACCTCCTGTCATCTGTAACATTGATGCAGGAACAGACTACCATGGTGCTGATGCACAGGGTGTCTATATAGCAGTATAGCAATGTTAGCATGTTGTCAGCTGTAGAGTGTAATGACATGCTTGAAGGTGTAGCTGAGCAGGCATGATGCATTAAAGCTATGATTGTCATTGTAGTGTTGTTTACACCAGTGTTGGTTCCAATTGTGTATTGTCTGGCCGTATGCCACTTGGCTGATGTGTGGAGTATTGGCAGCATGTGTTAGGGAGTGGACAGTATGTGTGCGATGTGTGTAACACAGATTTGCAGGTCTACAGTTGTGAACATGGTGGAGGTGCACTGTCTGCATGTATGTGCATAGTGGGCACATGGCCAGGGTGACATGCTCTGTATTACACAGTAGCACTCCATAGTTTCTATTGGTGGCCAGTATGCATTGTACTACACACATTCTGGAACCTGAATACACATGTGTGTATAACATGGTTTGACACTGTGCTGTGGGTGATACTGTTACTATCTGTCATTGTTTTGCATTCTGGTGGTATACATCACTTCAACAGCCTTACCATAACCAATCGTTAGATGATGTCTTGACAGCCGACACACAAATGTAGGACACACAGCAACATTTGAATCCTTCAGGTACTATACAATGCCAGTAACCACTGGTATTCACCTGCACCCATTACTGAGATCACTCCTGTTTGCCATATAGCTCGCTTAGGTACAAGCAATCACAGTAGGGATATGTCCGTCCATGTCTGGTAATGCATACTGTGATCTATAATGCATTCTCCAGATGACACACACATACTCCACAAGGGTATCATACAGACAGATGCCTGTTGTCAAACCCATGCTGTAAAGCTATAAGCCAAACTAAGCATTGTCATCCACCTATAAGAAACATATTATCCCCACAGTACCACATAGGTGGTAGCCACCAGCATGATGAACAGGTACCGATGTGTACATGCAACCAAGTGTTATGTCATCTCTCCTTTGTTAATCACATTTCCAAAGGTATTCTGGAATCCCTTGGTGGATCACATAAGCAATAAGGGTTCTGCATGCATATCCACAGTTTGTTCTACACCTATGAATAGTCATCATGGACAGACTTTGCTGCATTTGAACAGGTCTGACATATACCTCAGCCATAGACCCTCATTCACACATTCCAATAGGAATCGTAATGACTTTGTGTGACACATATGACCTAGGCCAAGGATCACTGCAGTGGCTGGCCTTGTCACAAGCATACAGATGTGACCTAAGGTCTGGGAAGCAGCAGCACAGTCTGGCAAGGATGACAGCTGTGTTCTTGGAGAAAGCAGGGTCCACACACATGCAATCATTGAGGTAACATGTACAGATATGTATTTGACACACAGCTAGCTCACATGTGCAATGCAGACTGATATGTCATACAGTGGTAAAAGCAAAACCCACAACACATTGACCAACAGTGTCACACACTCACCAAGTGAAGGATTCAATCCCCTACCTAACTACTTCATGATACTAGAGGAGTATGCATTAACATGACACGTTATGCACATTACTGTCAGTTTTCTTTTCCACAGGTATATTTGTAGGATGGTGACATCATCAGACTTGACAAAGGTTAGATTATCACTTTTGAGATGTTTCACTGCTCTCCTAAAAGGTTTTGTTTCCTAAGGGCACACACAAACAGTTGCCCAGTGCAGGATTCAAACCCCTACCTAATAAGTCATGATACTAGAGAAGTACACATTAATACAACACGTTATACAGATTACTGGGAGTGTTCTTTTCCACAGGTATATTTGTAGGATGCTGACATCATCAGACTTGACAAAAGTTACATTATCACTTTTGAGGTGTTTCACTGCTCTCCTAAAAGGTTGTTCCTTCTAAAGGGGAACACACAGTTGCACAGTGCAGGATTCAAACCTCTACCTAACTACTAAATTATACTAGAGAAGTACGCATTAACACAATGCGTGCCACAGTTTAGTGGGAGCTTTATTTTCCACAGGTATACTTGTAGGATGCTGACATCATCAGATTTGACAAAGGTTAGATTACCACTTTTGAGGTGTTTCACTACTCTCCTAAAAGGTTGCTGACTCCCAAGGAGAACACGCACACACAATTGCCTGGTGCAGGATTCAAACCCCTACCTAACTACTTCATGATACTAGAGAAGTACACATTAACATGATGCACTATTCAGATCACTGGGAGTATTCTTTTCCACAGGTATATTTGTAGGATGCTGACATCATCAGACTTGACAAAGGTTACATTACCACTTTTGAGGTGTTTCACATCTCTTCTAAAAGGTTGTCCCTTCCCAAGGGGAACACACACAAGCACACACACACAGCTACTATGTGCAGGATTCAAACCCCTACTAAACTACTTCATGATACTAGAAGAATACGCATTAACATGACGCGCTATACATATTGCTGGGGGGGGGGGGTTCCACAGTAGGATGGTGATATCATCAGACTATACGAAGTGTGTTACATTAGGTGACATTAGTTGGCCTACATTGAACGAATGTCTAGACACTTTGTCCATGTGATCATCAAAGGTGAGTTTACTATCTACCTGTGTCCCCAGGGCCATAATTACTTTCTCCGTACATGCTGGATTATCACCTATGTGGTAATTTGTGTGCACTTTGTATTACCCAAAGGGGATGACTATGCATTCTTTGCCATTCAGCTTGAGGGCATTGTTTTGACACCAGGTATCTGCCTCTGTAAGACACGTCTGGAGGATGTCTGTGTCAGCTGTACAGTTAATTATGGACCACAGTTTCCAGTCATCTGCAAATCTGTTCAGCCTTACACCTGCCGTGCTTGCCTGTACCTCTGAGCAGTATCGACTGAACAGGTGGGCCCCAGGACCAAGACCTGTGTGATGCCATGTGTGACTGGCTTAGAGTTTGACATGGTACCCGCAACTATGAACATGTGTGTTTGATCTGTGAGCCACTTGGCCACCCATCCTGTGACATAGCTGTTCATGTTCAAGCTGGTACACTTGTCCATGATGACGGAGTGGGGAATGGTGTGGTAAGCCCTTAGTGAGGTCCAGGTGGGCTGTGTGGACTATTTTCACCTCCATCTATGTTCATGGTAACTGTTTTAAATAAGTCAACTAGGTTTGGGAGCCAGGCTATGCCTCTAACAATGCAAAGTTGTGTAGAGTCCAGTGTCTGAAGATCTCCAATGTCTCAGTGTATGGGTTCCATGACGATTTGCTTAATAGCTCTGTAGACCAGGCTGAGTACACATGTTGGGCAATGGTTTCCAGTTTCTGTTTTGGCACACCCTTTGTGGAGCTGGATGACTGTTAGTGTATGCCATTCTTTGGGTACATAGCCTGTGATACGCTTGAGTCTGGACAGTGAATGTAGGTGAAGGTGTAGTTCCTTGTGGGCCTAGTGTAAGACGCAGCCTGAGACAACTTACAGTCACATTGATGCTATGTTCTTAGCTTTGGTGAGGGCTGTCTTTACATGCATGTCTGTGATGTCTGTGTCTCTGCATCCTTCTGTGATAGACACAGGCCCTTTTGGGGGTGATGGGGGGTTTACACTGCACTTGTCCCCCTGGGTGTGGGCAATGAAAGTTGGTTTGGTGTATGTCATTACTTTTTTCAGTAGCTGACAGCATATTTGGAAGTTGACACCTACATGTCTGATATAGCTACAGAAGGCTTTGTGGTTGTTATTCTTACATTCCTTGGCAGCTTGTCTTTAGAAACTGTGCTTGGATTATTTTATGAGTGATCATTGTTTCATCCTAATAATGATCAGTGATGCCTTTCCTTTAGTGAAGTTGGCTGTATCAGGTGTTAGTTTCCTCCTTCTGTTGTCTAGCTTATTTATGGGGAATGACCACCAGATTGTTTTCTTATTTTTGGAGGAGTGCATCTTGCTTTTATTTGTGATGTCTCGATCCATGCATCCCTGTAGATGTTCATAGGATGCACTTGTAAATGATTTGGCAGATTGTATACCATTATCCTATAGCAAGAGGGCTTTGGGACTTTGCACTTTGGTCTTGGGAAGTGTGCTGTTTGCTTTTGAAAATGTCTTCACAGTGGTTTCATTGACTGGTTGTGAGGGCGGGATGTGGATGTCCAGTGTGATTACTTAATGATCTGATACTACCAGTGAGGGGTTTATCTCTGTTGTGGAACACTGTTACCCCATGTTGGTGATGATCATGTCCACTATGTTGTCACCTCTAGTGGGCATGCTGACCAGCTGTTCCAGGGTGTTAGAGTTTCTTAACTCTAGGACACATTGGGCAAAGGACATTGTATACGAGTAATTCACCCACCCATTGCTTGGGTAGTTGTAATCTCCTTATATAATGGTGTTTAATATGACCTTTATATTTGCCATTGTTCTCCAGAATACTGAGTGAGGTTCCTGAGACAAGGTACATGATCTGTAGCAGGCTACAATCTGATGGGCAGCTTTGCCCAATGTTAGTTGCACTTGCATGGTCTTCAAGGCCTCATGCTGTGGCAGTAACCTGGAGGTGTGGATATCCATAAGGTAAATGGCTACACTACTTCCTTTTGTATTTCACTCTTGGTCTTGGGTCCAAAGGTCAGGGTGATTGTGAGTGTTTTATGTGGATCATATCCAACAGCTGCATGTCTGACATAGCTTTGGATGTTACGCAGTGAACACCTATGAGTAGGCAATATGCAAGGGAGTACGGATGGAGCATTTTGCGATGGTCTGTGTATGGCATGTATTTCAGGCCAATAATGCTCTTTGTGAGGTATTGCTGCTGACTTTCCACTTGTTGTAGTTGTCTTGTGAGGTACATAGCAACAGTGGCGTTGTACTCTTTTATAGTTCTAGTGAGTGGTGAGTAGAGGGGAACAATGTCCTCTTTTATTCTGCATGAGACACATTTTGTGATGAGGTGTGCCACATAAGAGGGTTTCCTGACTACTGTGGGAATGTACTTATCACAGTTGTATCCACTGTCCACCCGTGGCCCACGGTCTCTTGTCACACTTAAAGTGTGATGCATACTACCACCTATGTTGTAGTTCTTGGCTACAGAGATTTTAACAAAGGTGATGATAATGCACCTTTTGGCATTGAACTACAGCCCATGGCTTGGACAACAGCCATCTGTCTCAGTGAGACCCTTTGGTAGGATGTCCACATCTTTAGTGTTTACAATGATGGCTCCTAGTTTGCAGTCCTCTGGAAACATCAGTAGCCACAGAACCTCCATGTTAATGTTTACTTCAGGGAAGTAGATACTACACAGCCTGGGAAGTTATCTAGTCCCATGGCTGCTATGATACTGGCTTCAGAGAGTGTTTTTTACCTGTGCAGCCATGATGACAGCAACTTTGCAGTCTTCCATTATAGACATGTGCTCTTTCATGGGTGAGAGTGGAGTAAAGTTAACACTGATCCTATCTGCCAGGATGTTGCCAATATCAGTTGGCTCTGTACATTTAGTGCCATTGAGCTGTAACTCAGAACAGATCTGAGTGTAACCATGATATGGACCTGTCTATTGGGCAGAGATCTGCTGTGTAGACAGTATGCCACTGAGTACAGCTTGGGTTACATTCATTCTTGTTGCATGGGGCAACTACTTCAGGCCAGTAATCCTTTTGTTAAGGTTCTTCATTGGTCTTTCTAGTTGATGAACGTGCATAGTCAGATTCCTCGCAAGTGATTTGTGGTACTCTCTGACAGGTCTGATGACTGCTGAGTAGTGGCAACCTCCTTTGATCTACATGCACAGACCTTGGCAGTTTGTGTGTACACATAGCAGGATTTTCACACCACTTTTTGAATGTGTTTCTGGAAGTAGAGATGACTATACACGTTTGTCCATAGATCCCTTATCATCACATCCATATTTAGCCTGTGTGTGAGCATGCCCAGTATGACCTTTCAGTATCTTCCTGCCTATTTGCTTCATTTGTTTATGTGTGTGAGCATGCCCAGTATGACCTTTCAGTGTGATGCAGATTGAAATCCACTACATTTGTTGGAGTGTGTGAGCACGCACAGTATACACATTTATACCATATGTGTATGGTAAATCAAGGTGTATTTTTACAGCAGGGCTCACCTTTGTGTCATAGATCAACAGGGATCATGCTGTGCCTGCAGGGCTTCCATGAGACACTTTGCATAGACCTATCAACATTTCTACATACAGTGGGGACAGCTATTCTTTGTACATTTCTAACCGTGGGTACACCGGATTGTTACTGTGGGTGTACATAGGATGTGGGTTTCACCTGACAACTATACACATTTGCTGTGCCTGCACTGCTATGTACAGGACACCATTACAGTCTGTACTGTTGCCTATCATACTGGCATGAGGCATACTAGTATACTACAGGTCTTAGTGTCCATTGCCACATATATTAGCTTGAGACTTCATAGCCTACACAACCAACATCACAATGCCTGGCCTGATGTTCTCTGTCTGCATAGGCATGTGGGTGAGGTTACCCATTTGCCTCACTAGGGGCATGATACAGCATTGCTTTGTGTTTGCATTAGTGTACACTTGTCCTGCTGTGTCTGCACCACTGTAATGCTATCATGGCTTAGTGGTTCAGTACTGTGACTATTGTGCACAGTATCTTAGGTTCAATCCCTGTCACTGCTTTTTATTTTCATGCTGGCCAGACAGACTGCTAAAGGTACAGTAAAGCAGATATGAGCATGTTTAACTGACTTTGCTCAGCTTTGGCCGACCTTGGCCAACATTGCACGAGCAATTTTGTTTACATATACTACATATTGGTAAAAGCTGCTTAGCACTGCTTTATATTGCGTAAAACATGGCAATCATGCCTCAGGTGGTGCTGCAGAGCTGACTATGTCGGATGCACATACTACACTCCCTATACATATTTGGAAACAGGTAGTGTCAAGTTGGGCATCCCTTTTATTTTATGTGTGAGACAGTGAGAGGTATCATTTTCAGGGTTCCTACTGAGCCAGTGTATGTGCTATGTGTTGCCTCTTTGCCAAGAACAAGGCATACTGGGCATGCCTC
This sequence comes from Protopterus annectens, assembly GCF_019279795.1. Taxonomy (NCBI): domain Eukaryota; kingdom Metazoa; phylum Chordata; order Ceratodontiformes; family Protopteridae; genus Protopterus; species Protopterus annectens. Next base: position 506,581,300 of record NC_056736.1, read on the forward strand.
CTTCTGCCTACTGGGGCAGGCTCAGGTTGTTCCTCCTCTGAGTCACGCTGTGCCTGTGTAGGCCTTGGCCCTGCCCCATTCTGTTCCTGCTGTAGCTGTTTTCGCAGGATCAGATTGTGTAGCATGGCACATACCATGACAATTTGGGTACATGTAGTTGGTGAGTACAGCAAGGCTCCACCAGATGTGTCCAGGCACTGGAACTGTGACTTGAGCATCCCAAACACACGCTCGATTACATTTTGTGTTTGTGCGTGTGCCTCATTATGGAGTTCTTGTTCAGGTGAGTGTGCATTTCTGATGGGTGTCAGCAGCCACAGCTCCATTGGCTATCCAGCACCCCCCACTAGATGACCATCAGGGATGTCCCCATTTGTAAATGTCTGGTACAGCTGTGACAGATGCCAGATATGGGAATCATAGTAGCTTCCAGGGCAGCCAGCACACACATTCAGTATTATGCCCTGGGCATCACACATGACCTGGCAGTTGATGGAGTGGAAGCCCTTGCGGTTGATGTAGGCCCTACCCCGCTCACCAGCTGATGCTTTGATGAGTATGTGCATGCAGTCAATTGCACCCACTACCTCAGGGTATTCCGCTATTTGCTGGAAGAGATGCATATTGCCAGCCAATACCTCACGAGAATTGGGGAAATATACATGATCAGCGACATGTGCTAACATGGCATTCAGGAACTGGTGCAGTGCCCTTGATGCTGATGCCTGTGAAATCCCCATCATATCACCAGTTGGTCTTTGGAAGGTACCTGTTGCTAGTATTCTTAGGCCAACACATACCTTGGTTTCCACTGGGATGGTTTCCCCTCTGTTGGTTCTGTGTGTGAGGCGTGGCCTGCATAGCTCAACAATTTGTTGCAGGAGCTCTCTGTCCACTCTATAGCACTCCACTATCTCCAGCTCAGGTAGCCCATGGTAGGTTACCCTGGGTCTGTACACTCTTCTCCGTCTCCTCAATGTGGGTTGCTCGGCTGCATTCGCAATGGCACCATCTTCAGCATCTTGCACATGTTGCCTTATAACAGCAATGGCAGCCCCTAACATTTTTATGTCTTAGTTTCAGCTTTTTAAGTTTTCACTTCTCTTTGTTGACTGCAGCGTTGCAGTATTTCTGAGAAAAACATGGGGGAATGTTGTTTGCAGAGTTTTAGATGCTAGGCTGGACTGGGCTAGTGTACTGCCTGTGTAATTGGCTGATTCTGATTGATTTCACCTGGCAGCTCTGCTAGTTCTCCTTGGTTAACTTCCTACTGCTTCCTTTCCTTCCTTTTCCCATTTCTGTTTCCACAGGTAGAAGGCAGTGCTGCGCAAACAAGTGCAGACACACTCACACGCGTGCACACAGGCTTACACAGGCTTAGACAGGCTTACACGGGCTAAGGCGGGTGCACATCCATGTATACTAGTTTAGACGGCCTTACACAGGCTTACACGGGTGCACACCCGTGCACACAGGCTTAGATGGGTTTACATGCTCGCACACGCGTGCACACGTGCGCACACAGTGTAAACAGCTTTGCAAGAAACTTTAGTGATAGCCATGGCGTACACCTTCAGTTTCTTGATTTCAGTTTAGACAACTGTAGACACACCTCTTTTAGTCCTGACTAACTCACAGCAACCACAAGCCACTCTGCTCCAATATGCTTACAGTCTTTTTCATACATACCCCCTCATGATGTCACCCATCTCCTACTCTGTTACTCCCCTTTTCCTACTCTTACACTCTAGGGACATGGTTCACATAGCAGGAATATTGGGATTCACTATCCTTATCCTCATTTCATAGGTTCATAGGTTCATACTAGGCTATCTGCCCTAGGGCATTTATAAGCCTAGCCAGAGTGTGTTTGGCTTTCGCCACCCATTTTAAATTAATTTTGCTATGCGTTTTTTGAGGTTAGTATACTGTGCCTCTGTCTAACAGTGACACAGAAGTGATAGCCGGGGTAAACATACGATCTCCCATCCACTCATCAAGATTCCTCTTGAAGAGAGTCAATGTGGGACTCTGCCTAACCTGGACTGGGATTTTATTCCAGAGTGAAGGGAGCCTCTGGGTTATGAATCTGTCCCTCCAGCATGTCCTATTTATTTCAGTGCTGAGGTTCAAGTCTCGATGGGATTTGGATTTTCTGAGGTGCAGCATGTCCATTAATTCTGGAACCAAATCCTTAAAATGGATGTAATGTCTTCAATAAAAAAGGAAGAACAAGTACAAGCTGCCAAAGATGGTAAAAATCAGGTTTAATCCAGACGCACTGAACAATGAACACTCCAACACAGTAGCACCAAATTCACCAATAACCTAGGTTTCGTCCCAAGGAAATGACTTCATCAGATTGGTGAAAAGGTACTGCCTATATATATATATACTAACAAGTTAAAACTAATTAAACAATTACACTCTATCAATTCTATTTAAAAAGATACAACCACAATTAACCCCCCTACCCATTCCAAAAAACATTTTCTTTAAAAATGCATACAACAGTCCTGTTCTATTCTTAGATGTTGTACTATTCTAATTTACCCTTAGTAACTAAGACTGTAAGAAAAGTATGCATACCAACATGATTCAACAATATACCCATTACACACTATATGTTGATTTCATTGTGTAAAAAATTCTTTGTTATATAATAGTGTGTATGTTCTATATTAATATTTACTAAGTATTCAAATTATATAATATCTGTAAATCTAAAAGATGTATAACCAGTACTGTAGTACACCCATATCCAAATGTACAAAAATATATGTAAATAATGTACTACATACTGGTCCTTACACTCAGAATACCAAATTCAAATCTACTAAATATTTTGAAGATTTTTTAATCTGAGCCAAGGCTTGATTGAAAGACACTCATTCAAACCTGGATAATGGTTTGCATCAAGCCTAAGCTGCCATGAAAGCTCACTCATATCTAAATGATATTGTGTAGTTCTTCCTTGTTGATCAAAACATACCTGTTGGACCACACAAAAGTTAAAATTATGTCCTTCGTTGGTCATAACATGTCTTGCCAGGACGTTTGTGGGTTTTTGATGTTTTATATCAAGAATATGTTCTTTTATTCTATCCCTAAACCTTCTACAGGTTTTGCCCACATAAAATGCCCTGCACAAATCACACATCGCAACATACACTAGATTCTTACTGTAACAATCAAAGTGACCATTTATATATATGTCACTATCATTAATAGAGAGTGTGTGTCCTGATGTATATATATGTTTACAAGTAGTGCATCTACCACACTTGTAATTCCCCTTGTTCTTATAACTAATGGGCATTGTGTCCACCATACTTCTCTCAAAAATATCCTTTAATGACAAATCTTTCCTATATACAAACTTAGGCTTGTGTGCAAAAATCTTAGGTTCCACCTTATATCTATAAAATGTTTCCCAATATTTCATAACTATATTCACAATAAACTCGGAATCCATATTATAATTTAGAATATACAAAATTGTATCACTCCCAAAGGTATTTACTTCACTGTTGCCTATAACATACCCAAATTGATCTAAGTTAGATGTAATAATCGGAACTATTACATTGTTACTTCTTTTAAATATGATCTCATTTTTTAGATCTAAACACAGTGTGTTAGGGTAACCTCTGTTTAAAAACATTTTAGTGACAAAGTCTAATTCCTTCTCGAAATCTATTTTGTCACTTACCATACATGCAACCCTTACCATCTGCCCTTTTACTATGGCTTTTTTTTGATGTGGTGGGTGCCAACTATCAAAATGAAGGTAAGAGTTGGAGAAGGTGGATTTTCTAAAAATGTTCGATCTAACCTTGCCTTCTTGTTCATCATATATTAAATTCACATCCAAATAGTCTATCTTATGAGTGTTAACCTGATATGTGAACTTTAAGAACCAAATTGTGTTGTTGATATAATCAAGGAAATTATCCAATATAAGTTTTTCTCCGGTCCAGATTATAAAAATATCGTCCAAAAATCTTAAATACAAATGGATATATGGACTGTATTCATTTGTGTGTACATGTTTTCTCTCCCAATGGGCCATAATATAATTGAAGTGGGGCACAAGCTGCCCCATAGCTACGTAAGGACTGTTTGAAGTAAAGGCCATCAAAATACAAATAGTTGTTCCTTAATACTATGTCCATTAATCTAACATATGTATTGATTTCGTCCTGTTCGTAGACCCCAGTTACACCAAGTTGTTCCTCTAACCATTCCAATCCTGTGTCGTGTGGAATCACACTAAAGAGATTACATACATCTATAGTAACAAAATAAAATTCCTTTGGTATGTTACAGTGTTTTATACTTTCCAAGAAATGCCATGAATCCTTTACTAAATGGGGTGTCACTCCTAAGCCTTTCTTTAATTTCTCGTCCAAAAACTGACTAACAAAGCTAACTTTACGTCCACTATTGGTCTAAATTTCACGTTGTTAAGACCCTTGTGAATCTTTGGTATTCCAAATATTGCACTCACTGCAGGGTACTGGTTTAACATAAATTGGTACTCACTTTCAGTGATCTCTCCTTGATATACCATGTCGTCCAAGGCCATATCTATCTTTTGGTATGCTATATGTATTTCGTTAAGACTAACTTCACTATAATTGTCTTGTAATAACATGGACATCATAATACTGTTATAATCATACTTGTTAGAGACCACTAAACCATTGCCCTTATCGGGTTTCATAATGCGTATACTGTGTTTGCTTTTAATAATATTTAGAATATCAATTTCTTCCCTGTCCTTCTGTCTTCTCTGTCCATTAATTCTGGGTTGGACATGACTTTATACGTCAGGCACAGATCGCCTCTGAGCAGGCGGTATGCCACTGAGTAGAGCTGGAGTTTCTTTAACCGGGCAGCATATGGCATCTGTTTGAGCCCTTTGATCCTCTTGGTGAGGTACTTTTGGGGTCTTTCCAGTTGCTGCAGGTGTCTGGTAAGGTACATCCCAAAAGGGGCATTGTACTCAATTATGGGCCTGATGAGGGATGAGTAAAGAGGCATGACCTCCCTGATCTAGATGTGAATCCCTTCATGATTAGGTGGGCTATATAAAATGTTTTTCTAACCACTTTGGCCACGTGGTTGTCAAATGAGAGATTGCTATCAACTTGGGTCCCCAGGTCCCTAATGACTTCTTCTGTACTTAATGGATTACCACCTATGTGGTAATTTGTGGGCACTTTGTTTTTGCCAAAGGGGATGACTATACACGTTTTGGCGTTTAGCTTGAGGCCATGGCTCTGGCACCAGTTGTCTGTTTCTATGAGGCCCTTTGGAGGATGCTTGTGTCGGCTGGAGAGTTGATTATGGCACCCAGTTTGCAGTCATCTGTGAACTTGGTCAACCACAGTCCTTCTGTGTTGGCCTGTACCGCCGAGAAATATATACCGAACAAGAGAGGTCCCAGGACTGAGCCTTGTGGGATGCCACTTGTAACTGGTTTGGAGTCTGACATGGCTCCAGCAATTCTAACCATGTGGGTTCTGTCCTTGAGCCAGTTTGCAACCCATCTAGTGACATAGGGGTATATATTTAAGCTGGTGAGCTTATCTATAATGCCCGAGTGGGGTATTGTATCGAAGGCTTTTGCAAGGTCCAGGTAGGCTGTGTGGACCACCTTCCTCTCGTCAATGGCCTTGGTGACTGTTTCAAAGAAATCAACCATGTTTAAGAGGCAGGACCTGCCCTTAACAAAGCCAAACTGGGTAGGATCCAGTGTCTGTAGGTCCCCAATATCTTTATTTATGAGGTCCATGATGATCCTTTCCATAGCTTTGCAGACCAAGCTAGTCAGGCTTATGGGGATTGCCTACTAATGCTTAGTTACATCTCTCAGACTGAGCTTCCCCCCTTAGCAACCTCTACTCAGTAGCCATGTTGTCTTCAGCCTGCCATTCACTTGCATGGCAAATTAATATTTTGAATAAATTCCCTATTTGTGCCTTTTATTTTTTGGTTTTCTGGTTTTTAGAGTGCAGCATGTTTGCACGGCGCTGCACTACGCTTAAACATCGGAGGTCATGGTAAAGAAAAAAAATATATATATTTTTTTATTTTGCAATGGGAAAAAATGCCAATGGCCATATATTTGCCCATTGGCATGCTTCCTCAACTGGATGCATCCTTTATTTGGAGCTGTCACAGCTCTGTTTTGCTATTTGCAGAATGGTACTCAGTTGACAACTGAGTACATCTGCAAATAACACTACTCTTAGTCGGACAGGTTAGGGTTTCCTGGATCGCAAATTGACCTCATTTGCATAGCTTTTGGCAGCAAATGAGGTAATTTGCATAACCTAACCCTGTCTGTGTGAGAGTCGTTTTAGGAGCTCTCTTGCACGCCTCTGCCGGCTGTTCCTGGATCGTTCGGCAGACATGTTGGCTGCATGGAGTCTTACTCTAGTCTTAGACTCCATGCAAGCCTTCGTGAATCCGGCCCTTATTGCTAAGTCAGCACAGTTGTGTTGATCTATACTGAGCTGTGAGTATTTAATGACCATGGTAATAATGTGTTCATTTGTTGATACAGTTAGGATGTACAGTGGACTTGGTTTAGCTTGGATATTGTCTGTTAGTAATAGTAAAAGGCAGATGAGGCACCAGTGATATTTGCAGTGCAATATATTATCTGAGGAAGGTAGATATGATTGCATCATTCTTTTGTTGGATGAAAGAAGTATGTAGGGAGGCAATGTGAGTATATATGGCATTGTGCTTGAAATCAAAATGTTAATGTTATAATTACTGCTGACAGGGTGTGGGTTTATGTATGATGTGTAGTCTGTGAGATTGAGAGGTGTGAATAGTGAGGGCACTAAGGAGATGAGTGAATAATTAAATAGAGAGAGGTTTTCTGTCATAAAAGAGAAGTAGTTTTGAATTAATGTCCCTTACATTTATTGTGAAGGTAAACGTTTTTCAGACTACAGCTTTTAGAAATTTTGCAAGTTTGATCTTGCATCTATTATTGTTCTGTGTTCATTTGAATGCATTGTGTTCTTGATCATTACATTTTCTTTGTGCAGAGACATTTTTCAGTACAAAAAAATTATTTTGCTCTTCTATTTTCATCTCTGTCCATCATCTGGATCTTATGTTAGTTTGCTGTAGTTTAAGTTTGACACTTTCTGTCATCACAATTTTCCTACTGCTGTTCAAAACAAGTCTTTTAGTAAATATAAAAGTTTGCAATTGCAAAACATGATAACATTTATTTCACAAGTGCTGGGCGATTCTTTTGAGATATGAATTTTCTGTCAATAAAAGTTGCCTATCCTTTCTCATATTATTTTTCCTTGTTGCCTGTTTACCATCAGCCCCATCCTGGCCAGTCTTCCCATTACACATCAGTGTGGCATGGGTTAACCAAAAAGCTCTAACATTTGAGGTGGCTTGAGGGTTTTTCTCATAGCCATATAGTCATTGTGGGCACCCAATTTTCAGAGAGACTCATTGAGGGATGTGCAGTGGCTATCCACACTGGTCATCCCTCATTTCCATAAGCAATTTTGCAGGCAAGCAGACCCTCCTACTCCCATCAAGCATAGGAATATTTTCTGTAGTCTATGCCCGAGAAATCAGACTTCACTATGTGCTTTTCAAATGCAGCTGCCCTCTACATCCCACAGGAGAGGTAAGCAGACCATTCAGCTTCACTAATATCCCTGCCAAACTGGCTGCTCTAGTGCTGGGGCCACTTATCAAAGGCTAGTAGCCTGGATTACTGAAACAGCTCCACAGAGTCAGGCTGGGCAGTGACTATCTTAAAATACTTGAGTTTATTGCTCATTCTTATGGACCTCCCCCACTGGGATCAGTGTGGGCTTCAATGCCTTTTGCTTCATCTTTCTGTGTTTTACTGGAACTGATATATTTTAAGTAACTAGCCATACCTTTTTGATCATTCCTTTACTAGAGAACAACTTAGCCTAATAATTTCAAAACCTTGGCATATTTTACCTGGAATCTAAGGGCAATGATGCTGTAAAGCTGCTGCGAAAGATTTTATTAAAACAGTTGATTATAACATCTGAATATTTTGCACAGAGCGTGAAGGTGCTTTACGTGTATGTGTGTATGTCTCACCACAAGTGCAAGTGTATACATTCAGCGTGTATGGGTGAGCGTGTGCGCATGTGTGTGTGTGTGTGTGTGTGTGTGTGTGTGTGTGTGTGTGTGTGTGTGTGTGTGTGTGTGTGTGTGTGTGTGTGTGTGTGTGTGTGTGTGTGTGTGTGTGTATGTGTGTGTGTATGTGTGTGTGTGTGTGTGTGTGTGTGTGTGTGTGTGTGTGTGTGTGTGTGTGTGTGTGTGTGTGTGTGTGTGTAATAACCATCTTATTCTCCTTGCTTAGTAAGAGTGCTAATACTTTACTTAAATAATTAGTTTAGAGTAGCACACTGTCATGGTATTACAAAGCCATTCTGACACATCTTTCTGTGAACTGGGTCATCATAGCACATTCAATATTTTTGAAGTAACATATGTGTAGTTATATAGGTTAACTGTTTTGATTACCAGAAACAGAGAAGCCATTACAAATTGAAAGTTTACACACACACATTTATATATATATATATATATATATATATATATATATATATATATATATATAAATAGATAGATAGATAGATATTTAGCTATCTATAAGTATATGATGTATGTATTGTTTATAAGTTCATAGGATGATACTAGGCTATTGGCCCAGAGGCACTTATAAGCCTAGCCAACAATTTCGCCCATGTTCCCACAAAATCAGCACCTGTTTCCCTTGTCCAACAGGGACACAGGTGGGATCCCAGTAGTATATTTTCTGTTTCCCATCCATTTTCCAGGTTTCTCTTAAAGAGGGCTAGAAAGGTACTCTACTTAACATGGAGAGGGAGTCTATTCCTCTGGTGGGGGAGTCTTTGGAACACAAATCTATCCAATCAACAAGTTTTATTACTGTCATAGACCAGGTTTAGGCCTTGCGTACTGGTTGTCTGAGTGGATTTTGACTTATGGATATGCAGTGTCTCCATCAAGGCCAGGTCTGAGATGGTCTTGCATGCAAGACACAGGTCACCTCTAAGCAGTCTTTATGTGACTGAGTAGAGGGACAGGGCTTTTAGCCTATCTGTATAGGACAGGTGTTTGAGACCCTGGATTTCCCTATTAAGGAACCTCTGTCGTCTCTCCAGCTACTGCATGTGCTTGGCAAGGTACATGCTGAAGGGGGCATTGTACTCAATAATGGGTTTGATAAGGGAGGAGTACAGGGATGTTATGACCTCCTTATTCCTGGATGAAATACCCTTACTTATGAGGTGGGCCATGTAGAAAGCCTTTCGTACAACAGAGGCAATGTGGTGGTCAAAAGTCAGGCTGCTATCAACCTGGCTGCCCAAGTCCCTCATGACTGCTTGCATGCTTAGCACATGGTCATTAATGTGATAATTAGTGGGAACGTCATTTTCCCCAAAGGGGATAATGATGCATTTCTTGGCATTCAGTTTGAGAGCATGCTCCTAGAACCAGTCATTAGTTTGGGTAAGGCGCACTTGGAGGATGTTCACATCACTAGAGGAATTTAAGACAGCACCCAGCTTGCAGTCATCTGCAAACTTGGTCAGCCACAGACCACTGGTTTTGGCTTGTACCTCAGAAAACTATATCCCAAACAGTAGAGGCCCCAAGACCAATCTTTGGGGTACACCATTCATGACAGGTGTAATACTAGAGGTGGCTTCCCCTCTTTTGACTGAGTGGGTTCTAATAGTAAGCCAGTTAGCTACCCATCTGGTAACATACTGGTTGATGCCTAGCTGAGAGAGTTTATTTATTATGCCTGAGTGGGGAATAGTGTTGAAGCCTTTGGCTAGGTCAAGGTAGGCTGTGTGCACCGTCTTCTCCTCGTCCGTGGCTTTGGTGACTGTTTCAAAGAAGTTGACCAGGTTTAATAGGCATGATGTCTCTTTGACAAAGCCAAACTGTGTGGGGTCAATGTCCTTGTTTATAAGGTCCATGATAATACATTCCATGGCCTTGCAGATCAGGCTAGTTAGGCTGATGAACCTATAATTGCCTGGGTCAGTGGACACTCCACCTTTGTATAGAGGGATGACAGTGGCTGTCCTCCATTCAGCTGGGATGAAGCCAGTGCTCAGGTTTTGGTTGAATATGGTGCCTAAAGGAGCTGAGAGCTCATACCTGAGTTCATATAGGATGCAGCCAGGGATGTTGTCGGGTCCCATGGAGACTCTATTTTTTGCCTTTGAGAGGGTATTTTTGAGAACAGACTCAGCAATAATAAATATATAGCTTTTATTCAGCCACAATTTGTTCCATTTATGGATGAAAAGGCAGTTTTAAAAAAATATCTATTCACAAGTGTGTTTGCTGTATCATACATTTCTACATCCATTACTTATTACATAAGTTTACAGCTTCCACAATAGTTGTACACATTAACTGATTGTACATGTCTGTGCAAAAAGTCTGATCTGTAGTGACACAACTGTACTGTTAACATGTGAGTATTTACTGACTTACTGCTGATGCACTGTAATGAACTCACAGGAGTGTTTTCTGCTCAGTAATGAGCATGGTGCATAACATACACTTGGGGTTGTTTATTCTATTTGCTTGACAGTATATGTTTATGTGCTGCAAATCCTTAGCTTGCTTATCTATGCATGCTGATGTTACATGATTGTGCATTACTATGTATGCATGCGGTATACATAGCCATTTCTGTAGTCATCAGAATTCATTCTGCCCATGTGAAATACCTTTGTCATTTGCTTAAATGTATTTTGGGTTGGATTCTATAGCACCCTGTGTGCTGTACACATGCATTTAGAGTGTGTCAACTTACCTTGTCTTGCTTTTCCTGATGTGGCCCTGCTTGGCCACCTATCTTATACCTTCATAATTTCGTATTATATTTTGAAGGTGTTTACCTTTGTTGCAATAATTGACCATTGCCATGTATTACATTGTAGACATGATGAACATGTGCCAAATGTATGGTCATTTTACAAATGTAGGACATCTAAACACAAGTCACTAGCTGCTACTTGCAATACATCCTTGTTCTTGTTATACTTGTGTGTTGACCACTGTTGAAATTCATGTGCACAACCTCATATATTTTTAAGCTATAGCATTGTTTTTGTAAATATTCTTACATGTCATTGATATTTATATCTGTATTGAGCTTGCTTTCATATACATTCCATTTAGACAACTACCAGCCATGCATTTATGCCTACGCATGTGTGTTGCCTTTGACATAGCATATGTGTGTGTAACATATATGGATTTCATGACACATTTGTTTGGACTGTGTACACCTACTTATGTATTTAGCAGCCATTTTGTTGCATTATTTTATACAGTACTTCTGTTTGGTACTGTGCTTGAAAGTTTGTTTTTCACATGCATGGTCGTAGGTTTGGCTCTGTTCTCTCCTGGATTTATCCAGCATTGTTAGGCCTACATTTGCTCATCTGTGAGATTGCTTGGCTTACACTTGCACTGCTGACAGATTACTTGGATATGTGTTTATTTATCAAACTTGTACTGTGATCCTTAGTTATTACCTACTGACACACATTTACCATTGGTTATAAGCATCCAGATATGACTACAACATAGTTTGCAACATATTGTACCATGACAGTGCATAGGTAGACATGTTTTCTGCACTTCATCATGACTGGTATGTATCCTTACCCTGTTTGTCAACTTTTCATTGCCCATGCTGAGCAGTGTGCCATGTGTGTAACTTACTTGTCCTTAATGATTTTTTTCCATACTTTGTCTATCATGTGTTGTGATATTTGTTCTATGGGTGTAGCTGGTGTGATGTTCTTCTCCTCCTCTTTGTCTATATTTACTTTTCCTTTTATTCTTAAAAAAATGGAGCCTATTCATACCAAAAAAAAAAAACTTGCCCGTGACCCTCTAACTTTCCCTCAGATATTCCTATTTAAACATCCTTCTTGTGTGTCCCTCTTTACTCATACCCTACATCTTTTTTTCTTTCTCCCATTTCCCTTGGGTGTGTATGTTACTTGTGTTTCCCACAAAAGTCTTGTATCCATTGTTAGCTAATTTTAGCTGTGGTGATGTGGCCATGATTGGCCTTCACCTATTTTCATTTTTTATTAGAAACGTTATGGATTCTGTTAGAATGCATGAGCGCAAGCAAGCATATTTTATTAGTACTTGACTTATGGAGCAATCCATACTTGTCTCTGGATTTATTGCATAGATTAATGAAGATATGTATAACAAAGCACATGGAGCTCTAATGAAAGTATATTTTGTTAGCAAATGAATTATGTAAATGTCTATAGTTCTCTGTAAGATTTCTGAACAGATTTCTGAAAATACTATTATGAATGCCCTGCATCTTAAATTGGGATAGCTGACATTTTCATTTAATGGAGTCAGTTATATTCAGCAGTTGTCCTTAATCTTACTGGATAGATTCCGCTATAGATTTATATGTAAGAATACGGACAGAAAAAGAACCTGAACTAGAATGAACACAAAGTCTGCAAATATAAATATAAATGTAAACTAATTTATTGAGCACTTTCATTTTGACACCATTCAAAACTTTTTCAGATCTGATCTGAAGATTCTGAGTTTATTGTGGTACATTTACATATTACACCGTTATCCACAAGTTTAGTGCTGATAGCCACATGATGTGACGAAATACGTGAGCTTTACACAACCTGGCAGTGGCCATTGTATCATTATATTTTTATACCACACTTTCCTCTCATTTTCTATTTTATCAAATTTTGTTTTCCTTAAAAACGTTTTCCTTGATAACATCTCATTTCTTCATTTAAACATTTTTTTCTTCTTTTGATTTTTTTTAACATGCCACAATGCCTCTCATATTTGTAGTTTAGTAAATTTACTACAAACTTTTCATTTTTATCATTTATCCAAAAGAAAACTTCCTACAAATTCGAAGAATCAGCATAAATAATTAGGTTAATTAATTCTAAACCTCAATCATCCTTATTCATTTATAAGACTCCCCTCTTTACCGGATTCAATCCTGAACCCCATTTGAAAGAAAAAATAACTTGTAGTATTTCTTTTTCATAGATTATTGATAATATATTAATACTACCTAAATATGCCATCTTTCAAGGATAACAGAATTAATGTAATAAACCTTTTTTAAACGATAGCTTGTGTGTTTTCAAAAACAATAAAGCTTTTGTCTATTATTCTATTCCATTGTTCCTTAATTGCATTTTTACCCCAAATCTTATTCCTAGCACAAACATTTCTTTCATAAAAAAAGATATGCCTGCTATCTTTACTATATCACCAGTCCTTTAGTTTTTTTTCTTTATTTAAAGTCATGCTTATTATATTTAAACATTGATGTACATAACATATAACTTCTTTCATCCATACGTTCTTTCTCATAATCAATATAATATAACCTGCAAAAGTAAACATAACTGCAAGTTATATCCATTCATTAGTACTCTAAGTAGCACCTTTCATATTTATTTATTTATTTGTAGTTTGTTTTCCAGGATAGTCCATTGGGCCACAAGGAGCCCATTTTCAATGGAGTCCTGGGGAGGAAAACTCCGGAAAAGTACAAATACATAGTACAGAAAAGTTCCAAACCCATAGTAGTACATGGTACAACCAAGTATAAATCAATAGCACACTTTTTTAATAAATGTTACATAATACAGAAGAAAAAAGATTTTCATTCAAATAATTTTCATCAAGTTAATTCAATAAAAAATAGTGTAATTTTTTTTTTTTGGAAAATTGTGATGAGGTAAATTTTAGTCGTTGGTGAAATACATCACAGGGATGCAGAATTATAGCAGGCAATGATAGGCAACAGATGAATTAGGTAAATGAAGAAGACAGAGTAGTCAGAATTTAGGTTGGGTGGGAGCAAGAGCACTTCCCTTGTGAAGTAAGGTGAGAGTGCAGTGAGGTTTTGAATAAGGAAAGACTGCCAGTACTAACCAATACATTCATAACTAATGAAAGTTATATGCTACTCATAGGACATCCCTGATGTACACCAGTATTTATATCTATGTATTAGCTTTATCATCCAGTCAGTAAAACTCTTAACTGTATTTTTATTATATGCAGAACAACATACATTCTTAATTTTCTCACTGATATTATACGCTTCCATAATTGTTCACAAATGTTCATGTTGTACTGTACTAAATGCTTTATTTAAATCTCCTATGTCTTGCTCACATCAGTCCTATTTATAATATCATTCACAATTTCCTTTACTATTATAATAATTCCTGATATTCTTTCCCTTTAAGCTATAGAGACTATCTTCCATATTGTGTTTCACTTTACTTTGCATTCTCTTCTGAATTATTTTCATAAAAATCTTATAATCTGCATTGCTGAATACCAGAGGTCTCTGATCTTCTATATTTATCTTCCTTTTTCCATACAAATTTAAGTATACCACTGCATAAATAATTATATTATGTAACCTTCATTTAATCAGTCATTCATAACTTTAAAAAAATGGGGGAATTTAATAAAGCCTACATGGTCTTTTTCACCATGTAGGCATCATAGCATGCTGCTTACATAAAAGTAAGCAGGTTTGTGATCCAGTGAGCACTGCTGAGTGGTGTGCACAAGTCTGCCAACATGAGAAATTCTGTGGCATGCAAATAACCTCATAAAGAGGTGAATCTCATGCAAAAGAGGCAAGTAAAGCAATTCAGCAAGCAGATAGGCAACCCCGCAGACCCCATGTCTGTGTCTGTTGTGTACATAGAAAAATTCCATGTGCAGGATTTCAGACAGACAACAGGGGCTGTAAAAATGCAGGTAGATGAACAGAAATGTCATAGCACATACAGATATGAGCAAAACTATCCAAAGTAAGTTCAAAAATGTAAGGGAAATAATTTAAAATAATTTTATTTTTTTAAATGATGTGGGTATGTTTGTACAGCATGCCACAGTGCAGAGTGGAAAAAACACATTTAATAGTATGTGACAGAAATGTACTATAGGACACTGCATGGAGTATCTGCAATGGTGGAATGGTGCTGTTGCTAACGATGTCGGGCCTGGAACCATATAGTTTGCAGGTTGTGGGCACGGATCCCTATGCAAATTAGGTGGGGTTACTGAATAGCACAAATTGGTTATCTGTTGTCCACATATCCCTTTCATGTAGGCAATGAACCATATTGGTGTTCACAGAAGAGGTAGCTGACATCAAGAGGGGTGTGTCTGAGGACTTGTAAGCTCACTGGAGCTCAGCTGCACCTGTTTGCATGGTATACCATTGTACTCAGCAGGGAGTTGCGCACATCCGCTGATAAGCTTTATTTACCTTTGAGGCACATGTTTCCACATGTTTGCATGGTGCACCACCGTACTGAGTGTGACCTTTTGGGGGGGGGGTGTACTGCTGAGCTTTGTTTACCTTTGTGGCATTTGTTTCCATGTGTTTGCATGGTGCACTGCTGTGCTGAGTGTATCTAAAAGCCAATGATATATTAATTACTGATGACCCCTGTTTCACTTAAACTAGAGCTATTAAATCTTCTTAATGATGTACTTGGCAGGTGAAATGCATCATAGGTAGGCAATCACACAGTCAGCACCTATAGTAGAGCACTATAAAGTATGCATACACCCTATATTCTGATTTTTCACCCATAATCTGCACCATTAGAATACAGACTTGAGAATTTTAACTGAAAGAATCCTATGGTCTGCTGCAGGTCTGCTACATCTGAATGTGCTATATGCCAAAATCAATACTACTGCTGGTGCTGCTAATAGCCCTAGGCAGAAAAGGAGAAGAGTGTTCGGACCCAGGGTAACCTTCCAGGAGCTACATGAGCTGGAGATTGTAGAGCACTACAAGGTGGACAGGGGCATACTACACGAATACACTCAACTCTGCTGACCTCAGCTCAGACCCAGAGCCAACAGAGGGGAGCACTTCCCAGTGGAAACAAAGATATGTGTATCCCTTAGGATAATAGCCACAGGTACATTCCAAAGACCAACTGGGGACATGATGGGAGTCTCACAGACATCAGCATCCAGGTTACTCCACCAGTTCCTGGATGCCATGCTACAACATGCCAGTGAGCACATTCATTTTCCCATTGCCCTTGAGGTGAGGGCCAGCAATATGCAACACTTCTACCAGGTAGCACACTACCCTGAGATACTGGGTGCCATAGATTGCACTCATGTACATATCAAGGCACCATCCAATGTGGAGGGTAGAATCTATGTCAACCATATGGGTGCCACTCCATCAACTGCCAGGTTGTGTGCAATGCCCCAGGGCATTATTATAAATGTGTGTGCTGCAACTCTTGCATTTATCACAACTCCCATATCTGGCATGCATCACAGCTGTACCAGATGTTTGCTAGGAAGAACATCCCACATGGCCATTTACTGTGGTATGCTGGCTATGCCCTGGAACCATGGATAATGACACCCATCAGAAATGCGTGCACACCCGCTGAAGAATGCCATAATGAGAAACACACAAAAACTAGGAACATAATAGAGCATATGTTTGGGCTGCTGAAATCATGGTTCCAGTGCCTCAATATATTGGGTGGAGCCTTGAAGTTTACTCCAGCCTCTTGTGCACACACGTTCATAGTATGTGCCATGCTACACAATATGATCCTGTGGAAACATCTGCAGCAGGATCAGCAAGGGGAAGGGATACACAGCTCCCACCAGTGCCTAGGTCACCACAGCCACACTCACAAGAGGACTCAGAGCTGAAGTCCACTGATGATGTCCCTATAGGCAGACATAGGCATGCCCAGTAATCCTTGGCATTGGTTAAGAGGCAATGCATGGCACAT
Organism: Protopterus annectens; assembly: GCF_019279795.1. NCBI lineage: Eukaryota > Metazoa > Chordata > Ceratodontiformes > Protopteridae > Protopterus > Protopterus annectens. The sequence continues at coordinate 506,598,228 of NC_056736.1, forward strand.
TCACTGACAACCTACAGCCCTAGGGACTGGCACCTTACTCCTACTCACATAAATATAGTAAACGTATTGATGCCAGGCAATCCACACAACCTATACCTATCCATGTATTGGTTGTGTATCGCTTGCATCACACAGAGTCAGCCCTGAACTACAGGTCTCTCAACTGCAGCATTCGCAAGGTAAGTCTCTAAGCTACACACTAATTGTAAGAATTACTATAATATATGACATGTCTGGATCTGCTGCTGCTATGCAAGGAAATATAGTAGGTTAATTGGACAGCTGTAACATCCACATAGGACTTACAGACACCCAGTCCAATAGCACGTGTTCCTTAATAGTCACTAGGCCTTATGGTTGGAATATTCACTACATCAGTGAAGGGCGATGTTAAACAGTGGGCTCACATGATATTTGGACTAGTGAGTATTCCAGCAGATCATGTGCTGTTGCTCCCCCACCCCCCAACACAGCAGTACCCATACAACTGCTTTAACAAAAAATCACCTATGGTATATCAGTGGACCAGGCAATCTCAGGGCTGTAAAATAGGCATTGCTCACACCATTGTATGTCTCTCTTCACACAGGATAACAATGTACATATTTATGCTGTTGATTGTATGATGAATGACTCCTCTCTGTCTGGTGACCTGAGTGACTCAGTGGACTAGGGATGCTAACATGGGTGATGGTGTTGATGGTTCTAATCTGGAATTGATCACATTTTTTGCATGTGAGGTAGTAATATGTTGGTGTTTTCACAGACTGCCATGCCTGTTACTGCAAGAAAACTGGACAAAGCCAATAGGATTGGGGAGGACAAACGCTGAAACATAGGTTCAAATTTCAAATATTGTCCTCATAAACCTAGAAAGTCACTGGAAGTAAGGGTGTTGCATTATTACACATGTTCTGCAGGATATAATGTCTGAAAGACAAATGTTTGTCTGTAAGTAGTATAATTTAGTGACATCAATATTCATTACTTCACCAGAAAACCACAAATGTATGAGGAACAGACCAAACAAAAACTCTGGGCAATCTGTGGAAATCAGGACAGTTGAGAGGTATGCAGACTGTCAGTTTGTTGGTGGTGTAACATTACCAACCACAGTCAGATTAAGTACAGCACACAGCTGGGGAATACTGTGGACAGTTTGAGTGAAGTGCAGTGCTGCAGTGCAGTACTACAGAAACAGGCGCAGGTGTTAATATCTGCAACATACAAAATCCTGGACTGGAGTACAGGTAGGAGTGGACTGGAGTCACCTTATTAGTACTGACAGTCCCACTTGACATGCTCATACACTTAGTTAAAATGAACGCAATCCTGTTGCCCCATTCATCAAAATGACCTGTTATGTATAAATGTCTATACAGACAGATATACATATCCATATCCATCTGTCACTCTCTCTCTCACACACATAAATATGTACTGATATATATATATATATATATAAATATATATATATATATATATATATATATATATATATATATATATATATATATATATATAGCTATATATATAAAAATGATACATACATCTTCCCCATACATCTACATAACAGATATACATATCATACAAACACACACAGCTACAGTTATATATACATCCCTGTTATATACAGAAATATCTGTGTGGATTTCTGTGTTGTCCAACATACCCTAATAATAAATACATACATACATACATACAAATGTTTCAAGCATGGGCATTAATGCTCTTCTAGCTTGTCAATATACCAAAACACTTGTTCTCATAATAAATGTGCAGGCTGTTCTTAAAAATATCTAAGCTAGTACTTGCTTTAATGCAATTTGGTAGTCTGTTCCAAGCATCATCTACTCTGTCAGAGAAATAGTTAGTACACTTCTCATTCCTATAGAATCTTCTACATAGGTTATCTAATGATTCTCTAGTACTTTTTGATAATCCCAAACATTCTCAGAGGTAGTTGTTCCTAAATGTTCTATATACCTGAATAAGATCTCTTCTTAAATATCTGTAAGAGACTCTGTACAAGTTCAGATATTTTAGTTTTTCATAATAACTTAAATTTCACATCCATGGATGCCCTTGGTATATTTCTGCTGTACTCTTTCGAATTTATTCATGCTTGTTTTCCTATTGGGTTTCCATATTCTTATTCCATACTCAAGTTTGGGTCTAATGTAACTAACAAACAATGACTTCATTATGTTTGATTTCCTAGACTTTATAAATCTTTTTATACAACCTATAGTTATATAACTATCATTAGCCAATTGGTTGATATGATTAGAAAAACTCAGAGCCGAATCTACCCATATACTCAGGTCCTTATATGAGTCTACAGTTTCAATCACTGTGTGTTGTATTAAATATTCACCTTTTAGTTTATGTCTCCCAAATCTCATATGCTTAGTTTTTGATGTATTTATCAACATATTTTTCTCCTGGGCCCAAATGGTCAATTTAGTCAAATTATTTTGCAGACATGCCTTATCTGTAACACTTATAATCAGTTTACCCAATTTCAGGTCGTCAGCATATAGACTATAGAAGAGATGAAAAAGTAAGGTCTGAAAGATACAATCTAAGCAAGTAAGGGCCTAAGACAGAGCCCTGTGGGAAACCTTGACTGTAACCAAGGATTTCACCTGTCCAGTTGGTGTGTGATACTTGCCATGCCCTATTTCTAAGCCATGCAGCTATCCATCTTATCAACAGTACATCAATACCTAGTTGTACTAATTTATTGATCAGTGTTTTGTGTATGTATTGACTATGACAATACTATTGTGAATTTTAAATGCATACATATATATATATGTGGTATGTATTTTAACAGACTTGAATGGAATGTGGTTATGTTTATTTAAATAATTTGGAAGGAAATTAATTGTATAATTGGGTGGATATATATATATATATATATATATATATATATATATATATATATATATATATATATATACATATATATATATATATATATATATATATATATATATCTACATATCTATGTATGTATGGGTCTACTTCATTTGCCTGACAACTCAAATGACTGACACTCATTTGCCCGACAGCTCATTTGCTCGACAAAAAGTAATCAAGGCAAAAACCTGGGATTTGCCCCCCTCCCCACTGTTGTGCGACCATGGAGTTGTTATATATAGTTGGGGGGTGTGGGGGGCACAGCCCCCCACATCAGGGGGGTGTGGGGCTGAAGCCCCTCAAAGTTTGTCGAGCAAATGAGCTGTCGGGCAAATGAGTGTCAGTCATTTGAGTTGTCAGGCAAATGAAGTAGACCCATATATATATATATATATATATATATATATACACACACATATATATATATATATATATATATATATATATATACACACATTTTTGTAAAACTTTCATTGTTCTGATGTGCGGACGAAACCTAGGTTAACAATTTTGTGGATTATCTACTTTTACAATAATTTATTTTATTTATTTTATTTTACATTTGTTGACCGGGCTAGTCAGTTGAGGCCTGGGAAGAAAAGCTCCAAGCACTAGCAGTGACAAAGAATACAGTATTTTATAAATAGTGAAGTTACAGTACATTGTCTGTGTTGGCAAGAACAAAAATAGTAATAAGTCATTTAGTAGGTTGAAGTTAATATCAATAACAGAGAGATAAACAAAGACAATAATATATATATAGTTTTTTTTAGATTACAAAGTAAGCATCAAAGAAATAGTATAGAAGAGAAGTGTAGAGAGAGCAAGAAGGGGAATAAGATGTCAGTCAGGGTTAGAGCATGGACAAAGCCAGTGAGATTTAAGATGTTCTTTAAGATGTTTTTTAAATTGGAAAGTAGAAGCAAGGGTGGATAGTTCAGTAGGAAGCTGGTTCCAGTTTTTACCTACTGTGTTGGAGAAAAGTGAGTCCCCAGCTTTGTTTTTTGACTTAGTAGTGGCAACAAGGAGCTTGTTTGCTGAGTGTAGTGTTTCAAGATTTTTGTATGGTGTGATCAGATTAGTGTGGATAGGGGTATTGTTAGGGTGATAAAGGATCTTTTTGGGTGATAACTAGTTGTTGACAGAGTAGTTGATTTTCCAGTTCTAGCCATCCCAGTTGTTTTAGGTTGAGACAGTGATGAGTTCTAAATGGGGTACCAGTGGCAAATCTGGCTATATTATTATAACTGGTGGAATGTTTGGTAAGGTTGTTCTTAGATAGATTGGTGTGTATCGCAGAAGCATAGAACAGGGTAGAGATTAGATGGGTCTGGGCAATAGTCATTCTGGCTGATGGGGTGAGGAAGGGTTTGATTCTGTAAAGGGTGCCTAGTTTTTTGTTAACAGGCTTTATTGGAGAACTAATGTGGTCATCATAGCTAAGGTTGTTATCAATTGTTACTCCTAGTAAACGGGTTGTTGTGTCAGGGGTTATGTTAGTACCATTGTTTGAGGTAAATGTGAAGTACAGTGGAGGTGATTTTAGAGTTGGAGCAAAGAGCAGTAATTTTGTTTTTTTGGGGGGGTTCAGGAGGAGGCAGTGTTGTGTAAACCAATTTTCAACACTGTTGAATACAGTTTGAGTAAGGGATTGGAGAGAGGCTATAGTCTTGGCTGAACAAATTAAAGTGGAGTCATCTGCATATTATATGCAGGTGGCTTGATGAATTTAGGTATGAATATTGTTAATAAATAAGGAAAAGAGTAGGGGTCCTAAGATGGAGACTTGGGGTACTCCAATATTTACTGGGAAGGATGTAGAAAGATTGTTATCCCAAAGTACTGCTTGCTGTCTGTTTTCCAGGTAGGACTTAAACCATTGCAATGTTTGTGGGTCAAGTGATTGGGCTTTTAGTATGTCTATAAGTATATTGTGGTTTACCATATCAAAGGATTCTGAAAGGTCAATAAATAGTGCAGAGGAGAAAGTGTTATTGTTACGATTTTTGTTTATGGAGTCAGAAATGGACAACAGGGCAGTGGTTGTGCTATGGAGTGGCCTGAAGCCATGTTGGCAGTTGGCAAGTAGGTTATTTTGGAGGAGGTGGTCAAGTAGTTGTCTGTGAATACATTTTTTTCATTATCTTAGCTATTGGAGAGAGTAAGGCAATAGGCCGAAAGTTGGTGAGTTCAGTAGATGACCCACCTTTATGTAATGGGATGATGTGGGATACTTTCCATATGGCAGGAATTTTGCTTTCTAAAATAGTTCTAGTGATAAGGATGGAAATGGGGTAGGCTATGGCTTTTGCAGCAATTTTCAGGTATTCAGCTAGCAGACAGTCAGCAGATGGGGTGCAAGGTTAAGGAGATTACAGATTAGGGATGTAGGTACAGGTTGTATTTGAAAGGTGGAAGAAGGAGTCCTAGTGGAATTTAATGGGTAAGTAGTCATAGGTGGCAGAGTTTTGGCTAGGGTTTGAATGGCTTCAGTAAAGTAGGTATTAAAGGTGTCGGGAATCTGGTTGGAGTTATTATGGTTGAATCCTGCTGGGGCAGGAGTTGAAGAGTGTTCTGGCTGAAGAAGTTTGTTTTGCCTAGTTTGTTTTGTGAGCCAGGGGGCAATTTTGGTTTTAATACATGAAGAGTGATAGGGGGTGTGGAATTCTAGGATTTGAAGAAATTTAATGTTAAAAAAGGTCACTGCTTCATCAAGTTGAAGATGAGACATTGATGACCAGTCACATGCTTTCAGTTCATTTTGGAAGCTGTCTGGATTAAACAACTTTTTGGAGTGTGAGGTTTTAAAGTTGTTACTAGTTGGGATATGAACACTTTGTTTTATAATGTAGGTTAGCATGTGATCACTGATATCGTCAGAAAGGGTTCCTGATTTATAGGTATCAAGGTGGCTGTTGATAAGTATCCAGTCTAGGATGGTTGCTTTACTGCTTGGCTTATGGATTCTAGTTGGAGTGGTTATAATTTGTGAGAATCCATAGAGATTTATGTGGTTAGTTGGATTAGGGGAACTGCAGGTAATCCAGTCTATATTAAAGTCACCTAATACTATGGTCTCCTGAGGTAGATGGGTAGACAGGTAACTAAGTATGTTTTCAAGAGTTTTTGTGTCTTTCGGCTTTTCCCGGTTAGGGGTTGCCACAGCGGAACTCTGGTCCACTAATGATTGGCAGTAGATTTTTACATGCTGGCTTGCAGGGCCTAACGCACAACCTTCAATGAAGGAATGCCCATTCACACATGTCGCCACACAGAAGACGATCTAACTGAGAATCGAACATATTTGTATTATTTCCAGGGGGGAGATATGCGCAAATTAGATAGATTGATTTGGAGTTGTTGATTTGAAGTTTGGCAGTAAGGGTTTCTGAATTGGTGTCTGGAGGTAGGAGTATATTGAAGGGTGATACTTGGAGTTTAGATTTGTACAGAATTGCTATACCTCCACCTTTTTTTGTTTTACAGTCACATCTTAGGATGTTGTAACTAGGACGGGTAATCTCCTGGTCCAGGGTTGAGGGCTTTAGCCATGTCTCTGTAATACAGAGAATATCAAATGAGTGAACATCTAAAAGTGCATGTAGGTGGGTTATTTTGTTGTTTATGCTATGAATGTTAAGGTGAGCTATGAGGATGGAGTTAGGAGATTTAGATACGGTAGTGATAACAGGCACTGTTTGGTTTTGTAGGTTATTGGCATTATCAATAATAGGACCAGAGTTTGGGTGAATATCACAATGTAATAGAGGGTGTAAATGATGATATTCTATGAATTTGTCATAATTGTTTGAGGTTTTTTTCATAAGGGAGTAAGTAAGATGGATAGCTCTATGATATTTTGGTAATATATAGCTAGAGGTGGAGGTTACATTACTGTGGCTGAGAGGGTTGAAGAAAGAAGATGATAGAGTTTGGTGGTAGTGGTGGAGTTGTTCAGGAAGAGAAGAATGTTCAAAGAAGGTTAGAGTGTATGGTATAGTAAGGGAAGTAAGAGCTGTAGTCAAGAGTAGGATGTTTGTGAGTATAGATTTGTGTGTTGGGGCCATAGGGGTGTATAGATAAGTGGTGAGGGTAGGTTGTTGGAGGGAGTGTTGTAAGTAAAAGGAGAGACTGTTATAAGAGGTAGAGTGGGGAGGAAGTGTCTAATTATGAGAATAAAATTGGTTGTAAGAGAGAGTGTTATAAATAAAATTTTAGTAGAGGATGAGATGTAGGGCGGTGTGGTAGAAGGACAAGAAAGTGTGGAAGAGAGAGTGTTATAGGAAAGAATTAATACAGGATGAGGTGTAGGGATGAGAGGGAGTAGGCAAAGGAAGGTAATTGGTTTAATTAAGGAGTTGTAAATTAGTGGGTGTGGTTGGTAATTTAAGGAGTAAAGAGATAGGTTGATAATGGGAGGGGGAGTGGTTATAGTGGTATATGGTTAGGACCTCTGGGGTGGGTGGGAATTGGGGGTAGGGAAGGCAGCGGAGTGAGCCCGTAGGGTGAATGGAGAGGAGCAGACCCAGGAAGGTACTAGCAGGGAGAAAAACAATCAGTAGAGAAGAAGGAAGACCAAGGGAAGGGAAGAAAAAATGTAATGGTAGTGAGAGAAGGCAAGGAAAAATAAAAAGGCAGAGGGAGAGTAAGGGCTTGTATAGGGCTAGAGAAGAAGAGGAAGAGGGCAAGATACTAGGGTTATAAGACTGTAGTAAGTGGAAGGTAGAGCAGTAGGAGTGAATTGGAGTAGAATAGTAAATAATGAGAGGAAAGTAGAGAAGTGAGTGAAATTAGAAGTGGGTAAGGACAGCCATCTAGTAGTAGAACCGGTAATTATACAGAGTGGAGACTACAGTAGATGGGTGGAAGTAGACAAAAGAAAAAGTAAGTTTGAAGGGAAAGGCTGGAGGAAAATAAAAATTCTGAGAAGGCTGGGATGACTAGAGAGAGAGAGTGAATGGAGTATAAGAAAGGCAAGCAGAGGGGGGGTATGGCTGCTGGCTGCTATGGCAGTTAAAAAAAGACACCTAGCAAGTATCACAACACTAACGAGTGCATTTGGGGGAAGATATAATAATTATTATTTGACATACAATCTTAGTTTAGCTTGGCTTTCAATCCAGGGGGTACTTTGGTTACCCAGGTGAGGAGCTGGACAAGCAGAGGTAGGTCAGTGACTAAAGTTGGTCTTGGAGTCCAGTAAGACACAGCCGGAGGTAGAGGAATTAGGTAATAGCAGTATGCCCAACTGAAGAATAAAAAGGGAGAAGAAAGTTATAAAGTAAATTAGGTATGTAGCAGGAGAGAAATAAGTTAAACAGTAAAATTCAGACAGAAACACATGAGCTTGTTCACAAACATAACAATATCAGTAACAGGTATAGTAACATCTGAAACTAGGCATTAACACTAGGGCATTCAAAAGTTTTGTATTTCATAACAGTCTATAAACTAGAATAGAGCAGCTAAATGTAAACAATGGAACTAGTAATTTAAAAGAAAATAACATAAGCTAGTATTAAGTTCTCTAACTAAACATGCAACAAATATACACACGGATTCACGAAACCTCCGTGTAAGACTTAATATGTCTTACTCGGAGGCTGCAGTTGAACGGTATGACGTCAGCATGCCATGCATATTCATGAGGGCATGCTGAATCATACCCTAGGCTAACACGGTCCTTATAGGAAAGTAGGGGGAGTGTCCAAATGCCGAATACAGCAAAGGGACACGCCCCCAGAAGAGTCAGAGGCCTGAAAGTAAACACCCACAAGCGAGTCCTTAGAAATGTCAAGGAACAGAACACCACACATCCCCAGAGACAAAACCCTACTGAAAAATGTCTAAAATGTAAAAATAGCAGTTTAATCTTTTTTTTATAATTTCAAAAATGTTTGCCCGCATTTGCACTTGTTTGCGTGGATATGCCCTTCGCTCAGCCACAGTTAGCAGATATGACATTGAAAAGCATATAAGATCTACATATGCAAATTAAGCCAAGTAGCAATAGCGTAGCGGTAGAGACGTTGGCCAAAGAGGAGGTAGTCACGGTTTGAGCCCCCACAACATCAAGCACCATTTTTATTTAAATAAGTATGAAACAATCCCCTGTTATATATATAAATATATAACTATAATTTAATTAAAATGTAATGAAATGGGCCATGTATTTGTGAAGAAATCCGACAGAATAATTTATAAAAAGGATTATAATTGCCCATAGCTGAGCAACGCTTTAACAAGCTGCATTTGAGTGCCCGTAGGTGAGCAGCGCTTTAACAAGCTGCATTTGAGTGCCTGTAGGTGAGCAGCGCTTTAATAAGCTGCATATGAGTGCCCAGAGGTGAGCTGCGCTTTAACAAGCTTAATATGAGTGCCCATAGCTCAGCAGTGTTTCACCCAGCATAATATGAGTGCTCATAGCTAACTAACGCGTTACCCAGTGTAAGCCGTTTGCGCAGAGCTGCGCAGTGCACCAACCAGCTTACCGGCGGGCAACATTGGGCAAGCTGTATCAAAGCCGCCTTTACACAGACACACCTCCTAGCCTGTCTAGACAGTAGTAAAAAAATAAAGTTCAAGTGCAAAGCACCGCAAAAACCAACTGGTAAACAGGCAGTAAAATCCACGAAATTCAGGCTCCTTATTTTACTTTGAGAACTTTAATTGACTTCAAAACAACGAAGAAAAGGTAGAAACAATGAAATCAAGCGCTTTCACCCAGGCTCTCCCAGGCTTTTTCAAGACAAATTACAAACCATATCCCTTAGCCTTTTATACAAAAATATTATAACTAATCATGTGATCAATTAAACATTTAATTGATCCATTGTCACAATTAATTAACTCTTTGGTTGCAAAAACAGTTACTTTTTAAAGTTACTTTTTAAAATCTGCTGTGTTATAGTCTTGTTAGATACTTGAACAAAAAGCTGCTGTTGAAATACAATTCTTAGTTTCAATGTAAACTTGTTAAGCTGAAATTAGATTTTATATATAGATGCTTAGAAAACCTTTAAAATATTCAAATGTTAGCATTGTAATGCGCAAATCTGCCCTCATATTCATTATTACATTGCAGTAAAATTTTTTTTACCACGGATGTATAGAACATTTTAAAATATAGTAATACAACTAATGTAAATAGTTTTAAAAGATATATATATATATATATGTATAAATAAGTTAAATATTTTAATTATTTTAAATACATTAACTTAAAAAAACTATCTCTACAACCATGTTGAAACAACATTAAAATACCTATAAAAAATACATATTAGAAAATACATATTAGAAATAATTCATTTGCAGGTCCAAATATGGAGAAATAAAAGTTAAAATTAAAATGTCAACATCCTATGATGGGTGTGCGTAAGGTCTTGTAATATTTGTTACCATAGTCTCACCCTTCCTTTTGAACTAATTATGTGAAAAAATATGTACAAAAAGTGTGTGCAAGGGAAATATGAGAAAATTGTTTTATTAAAAGTAGCTGCCTAAAACATTTTTTTATTATTATATATATGGTACTTTGGTATACCTATGTTATAATTTTGCCCTTCTGAGTTTAAGTGCACTACTCAGACTTATAGCATCATTCAAGCCAGGAGGTCTTGAGGCGTCTAATGTTAACTGCCAAAGAATTTCTTTGTATTCTAGGGAAGATTCCCAATCTCCCCCTCTTGGGTTACTTTTCACTTGTTCCAACACTAAAAATCTAAGGTCCATCTGTTCACATCTTAGAGAGTGCTTATAAAATGCATTTGTTTCCTTTTGCTTGCTTATTTCATATAGGTGTTCGTAAATCCTTTTTGCTAGTGTCCTTTCGGATTTGCCTACATAGAAACTCAAGCAATGTTGGCAAATTCCTAAATAAACTACCCCTTTCATTTTACAATTATAATAGGCTAGCGATCCAACATATCTTTTCCTTGATTTAAGGTATAAACCTTTCATGTTTATAATATAAGGACACTGCCTGCAGACCTTACATTTAAATGTACCACACTTAGATTGTCCTTCATTCACTTTCATATGAGTGCCCAGAGGTGAGCTGCACTTTAACAAGCTTAATATGAGTGCCCATAGCTCAGCAGTGTTTCACCCAGCATAATATGAGTGCTCATAGCTAACTAACACATTACCCAGTGTAAGCCGTTTGCGCAGAGCTGTGCAGTGCACCAACCAGCTTACCGGCGGGCAACATTGGGCAAGCTGTATCAAGGCCGCCTTTACACAGACACACCTCCTAGCCGGTCTAGACAGTAGTAAAAAAAAAAAAGCAATGCCAAGGGTCGAACCCGGGATACTGTGCACCATAGTCATTGTACTGAACCACTAAGCCATGACAGTTGTACTGAGAAATACAGTATTAGCATATATATATAGGAATGAATGAAAATAGAACCATGACAAAGCAGGTTTGCTTTAAGCTGATAAATATCCAAAATGGCCAATCAGATATAAGTGCGGGAAAACCGGCATATATAAGCCCCATAGGCGGGAATACACACCATAACTGATTGTGGAACCCATTTGCAGTCAGGATGGCACGTGCAGGAGAGGGAAATCACTTTAGAGCACAAAGGTGGGGTGTTGAGGAGTCAAAATATATGGTTTGGCTCCTAGTCCATGATCATGAAGCACAACTCATGCAGGGCCAGGTTCAATGGGGTGCGTATAAGGCAGAGGCATGGAACCGGTTGGCACATGATCTCACCAGTGCCATAGGCATTCCAAGGACTGGTGAACAGGTCCATCACCACCAAGCAGACCTGATGTGAAGTAAGGAGGACCAACTAAACCACTGGATCCAGGAGGCCCGCCAAATGCCCAATGCCCCACTACTAAGTATCCATGTAATTATGTATGTAAGAAATGCTATCCTAGCCTATAGTATGGAGAGGTATGTTCCAATATTCCTTCATTTATATTACAACTGCAGGTGTCCGTTCCACAAATCGGCTAGCCTATGCTGATAGGCTGCTGAGGTTGCGCCACCAGGCAGGATAGTAATTATTTAGCTAGTATTGTTATAGAATATAAGTGAGACAGATTGTAAAAGAGTTCATTGTTGTAACCCTGTAATAAAGGTGAAATAAGCCTAGAATAAAGATTCTGCTAGTATTGTAATATTAGATAAGTGATGCAGCCTGAAAAAGAGTGTATTGCAATCCAGTAATAAAGATTAAACAAGTCTCAAATAGAGTTTCCACCTGTATTGTAATATCAGATAACTGCTTCAGCCTGAAAATGAGTGGTAATCAATCAACAAAAGATAGACAAGTGTCGAATACATCCTTGTAAATTCTGCCATATGAAATAAGTGAGTCAGCTGGAAAGGATTGTTGTAACCCAGCACTAAATGTTAATAAAGCCTAGAATTAAGTACCATTCTGAAATGTAAATATAAAATAAGTGAGATAGTGTGAGAAAGACAGTTTGAAGCTACCAAGAAAGCTGTAATAAGTCTGGAATAAAGGTATACTGCAGTCACTACATAATATTATGTTGCTGTACCCTTGCATTATGGAGATCGTATGGTTGTATGAAATGCTGAGCATCCACAGTTGTCTAGACCCATATAAATCAAATGTAGCAGGATGCTGTACATGAACACAGCCAGATATGAACATATATGAATAAAAATGGAATGTATATTAATGTAGCAGTAACATCCCCGTCACCAACATTCCTAAGGTTACATACAGGAAACTGTACTAATACATGTAGGGGATATATATCTGCATCTACTAGGAATGTACAGTATATGTATAGGTAGTGTAAGTTGTTAATGTAATATTTCTCCACTCTACCCTCTTTTCACAAATTATGCCATTCCACACCAAACTGGGTATGTGTATTCACAATTAATTCCCATGGACATTTGTCCTGTTGGTTCATACATATCTGCATGTACATTGACACATGTGTCCTGTTCACATATCCAAACCTGATGGCTTGTTGCCACCAATCAACCCTGCATGCTGTTGGAATGTGCACTGTTGTTCTAAATATGCATGTGTTATGCTTGCTGCTCAATGTTCAGAATTCATGGGTGTTTGGTTAATGGGAATACTGATGCATGCTGTTACAACTAATTTTAAATGGTGTTGTTTGTTACTAACCCAAAATGCCATAAAATACTGCTAAACATAGGACAACAGGGAAGGCGGGTTCCAGCGGACCCACCTCTCCCACCTCAGCTGGCGAGTGTACCTGGCACCAGTACCCAGGCCGGGATCTCCTC
>NC_056736.1:506618121-506639511 GCF_019279795.1 Protopterus annectens
ATATCCAGGTAATATAACCCATATTATTTAGTCACCATAAAGAAGTTTCACTCTTAGTTTGATTTAATTTGCATTTATTTGCTGTTTGTAGAACAGTTAGCATTTTATTTCTGTGACTACAATTAAAATTTGACCTAGTTCTTGGTTTATTCATAATATAAACTGAATTATAAAAATTTTATGAAGGCACAAATCTGTTATAAATGAAGTTATTTCCTAGAACTGTAATTTACTACACAGAATACAGAAATTCATCCTGACCTACTCTGTATTGAATTGCAGTTGACCGTATAAAAGTTGGTGAGCCAAATAAATTTATGTCAGTACTGCAGATCAATTTAAATAAATATCCAAAGAGTGTCATTTTAGGCCTGTTGTGTGTATTGCTGTGTTGTAATAGTGGCAGCACTGTTAGCTTTTTAGCATATATTGCACCATAGTAGTGCAGATATTAATGTATGCCTGTGTTTCTCCCTTTTTATCACAGGTGATTATGACAGTGGGAGTGTGGTCCCTGTGCCACTTGATGTCAGTATCTCAGCAGATACTGATGATGATGGCAGTGAAACAGAGGCATAGTCAGGGGGTGCAGAGGTTGATATCCCGCTACCACCTTCATTTTCCCAGGACAAAGCCAGTAGGCCTATGCCTACCCATTCCACTGAACCCACAGATATTGGGCAGGTGGAGGGTGATGACATTGGTCAGGAAAGTGTGGCTGCTATGGATTCAGTGTCTGTTGACTCTGGCCATAGCCAAAGTGTGGTCAAGGTGCCATACAGGAGGGTTGATAGGGGTGCTTGGAGGCGTCCTTCTGTTCCTTTTAGAACTGGTGCAAATGTCTCTTCCTGTATCACTCAATGTATGTTTAGGGTCATCATGGAGGCACAGGCACATCCAGAAAGTGCCCCAGACAAATTCTCAGGTTTGTAGATGTGGCATAGGCTGATATGCATGACAATCTCCACCGCGTTGTCGATTCACTGGATTATATGAATGACACATTTTAATGAGGGATGTCTACCTTGGGCTGAGGGGTGTCTGTCATGGGACGAGCAGTGTATGTGATGGAGCACCTGCTAGTAGGGAATCATCATTCTTTTAAAGGGAGCATGTCTAGGAGACATCAGTCACATTCAGATAGCAGCACTGCATCTCATCTTTGGTATGGAGGTGCCAGTGCAACTGCTGGCAGAGCCAGTTCTTATGGTCAAGGTGACAATGATGAACTTTCATCTCTACAATGCATGGCTCAAATCTGTCCAACATACCAAGATGTAGAGCTAGCATGAGTTTGGCTGCGGTGATGCAGACTCTCACACAGTACTTTCACATGGAGGACTCCTACAGGCACATACACAACAGTCACATTGTTTAGCCTGCCTGATTCCCTTTCTTACTCACACACACTCACCAACCTTTTGTGTAAACCTAGGCCTCCTAATCTCCCCCAACACCGTGTGCAAGTGATGATAACTGCGCCATATGCCTGTTTTCTCTCTTTTGGATTCAGGGATACAAAAGCTTTGTGTCTAATACATAGGGGGCATAGCTACATTAGTGCTTAGTGTATCTGCATTTGTGTTGTTGAACTAATAATTGTACCCGTTACTTGTATTTGCCTTGCCAAGTTATACAGTGGATAGTTTCATCATGCCAATACTTTCTAATGTATTCTCTTGTAAGGGTTGTGAAGACAGGTACTGCAATGTGTCTCATTACTCTCTAACATTTCTCTTTAATGATTTTCCAGGACATATGTATGGTACACATCATAAGTCACACCATCACATTTAGATTGCAGGATTGTATGACAGCACCATCACCAATTCTCATCAGAACAGTAATACCGTATAATGCTCTCTTTTACATGAATCTCAGCAGACACATGCAGCAGCTGGACAGATCACAGGGCCTTCTCATAAAAATAGCACAGGTCCTACTAGCCATGCCATGATGTATGTGGATAGATTAAAAGACATATCATTATAAACTGTTTGGTATTGGATAAGGTGACATCTGCCTGGGATCCAGGCCAGTGTCTGACCTTGCCCTGGTGGGATTACTGCATATGCAATAATCTAATATAGCTAAAGACATCAGCATTGTCTGTTGAGCAAATGGTAATAACAGTGTCTCACACGCTGGTGTAAAATGCACTCTGTAATGTCAAGTAACAGCTCTCACACACATACAGTTGACTGCAGTGAGAATAGAACCCCTACCTATCTAAGTACACAAACTACAGAACACAGTACTTTATGCATGTTCCACAGCAGAAGTCTGACTTTTCATGGCTGCAGGACAACTTATAGTGGATGACATCAACAGTGCATGTTGGGGGAAAAAAGTTGGGAGGCCTGCCTGAAATGGGTGTGTTGGCAAGTAACTGTAGGATAGCATGTCTACTTTGCTGAGTAGATACACACACACACACACACACACACACACACACACACACACACACACACACACACACACACACACACACACCAAGTTGACTGCAGTGAGAAAGGAACCCCTACCTATTGAAGTGCACAGACTACAGAACACAGTACTCTACGCAAGTGCCACAGCACAAGTCTGATTTTTACAATGCTGCAGGTCATCTTATAGTGGATGAAAGCAACAGTGCATTTTGGAGTGAAGAAGTTAGGAGGTTTGCCTGAAATGGATGTTTAGGCAGGTGCAAGTATCAAATACTGTCAATTTATGGGATTGGGGTGCTAACTGCAGAATACACACTAGCTCTTCTGGCCACACACACACACACACATATGCACACAGTTGAGTACAGTGAGAACAGAATCTCTACCTTTACAATTACACAGACTACAGAACTCAATACTTTATGCAAGCACCACTGCACAAGTCTGACTTTTACAAGGATGCAGGTGAACTTATAGTAGATGACATCAGCTGGCCATGTGGGGGACAGCAGGTTGGGATGCCTGCATAGACACGTAGATTCATAGGTCGTATGAGGCTAGTAGCCTAACAGTACTAGGGTGTGTAGAATCCTAGCTGTGCAAAAATACAACCACCCTTATTGAGCATAGTTGGATGTTTGAGTTTAGCAGAGGAAGCTTGTCAACACACTGACTGGCCCTTTCCATGTGAGACCACAAAACAGGATATATTACACTCTGTAGTGTGGTTGATATATGTGTGTAAAACAAATACTGAGACTCAGGCTTGTACTGCTTGTTGGGGGCAACATGTATGTAATATGAATATTTGACATATACTTAGAATGTGCCCTCAATTTGCAATTTTTCCACATGTACTTTTATGTCATACAAAGGAAATGGTCAATAAACACCAAGACAATATCATAGTTATACAAATTCCATAATGCAGTGAACAATGAATTTACACAAAAGTTAACAAAGTATACACACATGTGGGTTACACCAGTTTGCACTTGTAAGCATTGTTCAAATGTGAGCTACTTCACTAATGTTTGACAAGCAGAATGCAACAGTTGCAGCTGTGTATGTATTTTTTGTGAAAGGTAAAGCCATGCCAGTCCAGATAGCAGAAATATATTTACAGGTCTATAGCACATAGTATACCTGCAGTCTTACATTGGATGATAAATGTGATAACACATAGATTGCTCTATCAGTAAAAGTAATACTGTACAGGATATGCTGTATTTGAATCCAGGACCATGTGTATAGTAGACCTACACTTACACCTGCTGCCACAAGAATGTTGAGTAAAGAGTTGTCTATGTTGCACTTCAGTGTTGTAAACTGCAATGTCACAGCAGTAAAAAAAAAAGGTTGCACACTCTGTACTAGAACACAGTAAAATCTATAGTTCAGGCCAGTTTTTTACGATGGCTAAGAGCATTCATTGAAAGTATCCTGCTTCTTTTTTGGGCTGTCTGTTTCCTATGTGGTCTGCCATGCTTCGTGTAAGCCAGATTAACACAACCAATTCCCCACTTCCACTGTTTGTGCTATATGGCACATTGCACAAAAAGTACAATTAAAAATGGGAAGAATAAGACATAAAAAAATTAGTAATGGGCATAAGTAAAAGAAGTGTCTGCTATCACATTCTGTACAAATCCACCACTATTTACTTGATTACTCACCAAATTAAGAAATACAAGGATATGGCATAATATTATTAAAGATTACATTCTAGGTTCAGGACTTACTTTGCAAATGCACAGTTGACACAATTTGATTTCAGGGTTAAAATGTCCTTGTGTCTACTTCCATGGTATTAAAGTATTGAGGAAAAAAAAGAATGGAGGCTACATGGATGGTTTATAGCTTATTGAATTGCTCCACCGTACTGAAAATCACCTGCTTATGCAGTAATTAACACCTATGAAAAACATCTGCTGCTTTACTAAATATATCAACTCTGTTGGTGCTCATTAGTGTGCAATGCACACCAATGAGCAGCTGTGTGCACCTATGCTTAAATACTTTCTGTGATACCAGGCAAACATGCAGCTGAAAAAGTGAAGGAAAGGTTGCAGATCATGTACTAGAACCCAGGACCTCTTATAATCTAGCCCTAAGCATGCAGGTGCCGCCACAGGAATAGTTACGAGACAAGCACCGAGAAGCCTGCCATTCATTCTATCATTTCCATTGGTTGTGCTAAGTGCCACATTGCACAAACAATGACAAACATTAAAAAAAGAGTTTTTAACTTAAAGCAGACAGAGCTGATACATTTTAATAAACAATAAAGAAGATGAACCAGAACTTGTGAATTGTGCACTGCTTACATGCACTTTTAAACTTCACAGACCTACATGTACACCTCTGTAAGTGTAACCTGACACCTCCCCTGATGTCCTAATTCACTGTTGCCATCCATGCAACATGAACATTGTGGAAGTGCCTACACAGAGCGAACATTCCTACATGGTTACAATTTTTTGCAATTCAGCAATTCTAAAGAGTTTTGACCTTGTTTGCATCTTCACCATGCTGACAGTCCTGAAACTGCATGTTTATTAACCATGTAGGCAGATATGACTTTGGTATATATATCTGCACAGAGGAATGCAGGTATATCTCAGAGACATATTGTCACTAATGTCCTAGTAATATCTAATAAACTTAAGAACAGATTACTAACAAGTCATAATTTTTTATGAGTAAAAGTAAACTGTCACTCCCCTGAAAATTACATTTATTTAAAGTGAAATTAACAGACCATTAAATTGAAAGAGGTATGATTGCTTTCCGTTTAAGGTCTTACATACCTAGACCTTGACAATCATATGTGTAACCGGCTATTCCTTTGCTGCACTTAATGCTGTATTGCAGAGGTGAGTTCCACAAGAGGTACACTGGACAGCATGCTGTTGACTGACAAATGTGTTTGCATTGTCATCTTCTTCTTCCCAACTCTTCCACAACACAAACCTATACTGACAGGGAGAATATACCTCTGATCAATCTATATCAAATTCAGATAATGCAAAGATCTTATATCATATCATGAGTCAAGCAATTAAGCTAAAACAATCATACTAAAGAAGAAACATGAATATTCATATTTCAGCAAAATTGGCATAATAAAAAGTGAAAAAATGGAGTTGTATTAACCCTGATCTTAACCCAGGAAGTCTCATGTTTCTACTTCCCTGCTATCCAAAATGTGAACCATTTTCTGTTTTTATATTATCCTACTACCTAACCCTTACTCACAAAAGATGCTTTTTCAAGAGGTTTTAAAACTGTTATACAAAATAGTCCTCAGAAAATCTGCCTTGGTTTCCCTGGGTAAACTATCCATGAAATTTTAAATCTGCACACCAAAACTAGAGTCTATTCTCTTGTAGTACTAATTATCTGGTCCATGAAGCAGTATAGGGTTACATCTCTCTCTGGAAGAAAGTCTTGATTCTCCATAAAGGTATTTCATTCACGTCAGCAATTACTGACCAGTTGCTCTCTTCCTTGCATTTCAAATGTCCTTGATAAATAAATGCATATTCTACTGTTTTACACCATTGTTTCACTAACTACCGCCATGACTTCAGGTCTTACCATGGGACAGACATGATATATCGTACTGTATCAGAAAACATCTCAGTAAAGGGAAAGCTGACCGATCTCTTTTATGGATTTATCTAAAACCATTGTTATTGCCCAGTCACAAACCAATATTACACCATCATTTCTAATGCAAATTATCTCTTAGCACTTTTGTGTATTGGTCTAACAATCTTTAAGTTACAGTTCTGTCTACAAAATGTGAACAGTCTCCTGTTTTTCTGTCTTCTAGCATCTTTTGGCTTTTCTCAATGCTCTATTTTCCACCCTGTATTAATATAAATCTTCCTCAACAAATTCATATCTTGCAATGGTGCCAATCTAGTCTACTATGCAGGGCCACTCAGCTAACATACTGATAGCTATACATTTCCCCTTGTTCAGTGAAAAAAGAAAAGCATTTATAGCAATGCTCAGTTATGACAGGTCTGTGATAGCCTTCTTCTTAAGAGAAATAAATATCTATGTAAAAAAATATATATTCTTTTATTTTCCAGGTTAGAGTACTTATTCTATTACCCCTTTTCAAACTCAACCCAGGAGCACTGTCTGTAAAAGTGACTTGCGCAAAGTCATACAGGTAAGCAGTAGAGGCTGAGGGAATCAAACCCTGGATCAGTGGCCTATAGGAAACAACTTTCCAATCCTCTACATCAACTGCTAGATATACTATATATATATATATATATATATATATATATATATATATATATATATATAGGTTTACTATCGGACGTTTGAACAGCAGGCGATCAAGTATGGGTAAATCGAAAGGCAATTTTCCAGGAAGCAGAATGCTGAACCAGGTAACTTTGAATACACTACAGAGAATGGGTAGTGCACTTCAATTATCTGAGTTTGGCATTTTGAGCAGATATCGCGGTACAGTGAGGAACAGGGAATTAACCCATTTCCTTACTGTAGTGCGATCTCAGAATTGGTATATATAATTTGCAGGGGGTGTGGGGGCCCCCCTGCAAAATAGTGAAGTAAATGTACCATTCACTGCAGAGTATAATGGCATTCTAGGGTGCATAGCATGGATGACTGACATCACCTTCTGCTATGTCAAATAAATCAAACTACAGGTGTCAATGTATTCAATTTCAATTTGGCTGCTCTATCAATGATCCGTATTCAGCATTTCAGGTCAACATGTTCATCAGGTGTCTGATGCAGTCTTGGACATATGATAATAAGCCTATATATATATATATATATATATATATATATATATATATATATATATATATATATATAGATGTGTGTGTGTGTGTGTGTGTGTGTGTGTGTGTGTGTGTGTGTGTGTGTGTGTGAGTGTGTGTGATTTCCACACTCTGGGCTAGATATCAAGGCCTGAATCCTCAACACTGACACTGGAGAGGGATGTTCACTTGGAATACAAATGGATACATTCAGTATTTACAGATACAGACTTCTCTGCATCAAGTACAATTTCTCTTAAGAGCATACAGGGAACACAGTCTGTCCAAGGTCTGGATTTCTTTATATCTGTCTCCCTCCAGAGCACCAGTTAGGGAATACAGTCAGCCCAGGGTCTGGATTTCTTTACACCTGTCTCCCTCAGAGCCCCAGTAAGGCTCCTGCTCACACAGCTATAGAGTTAAGTCCTCATCTGAGTGTCCAAGCCAAGTCCTCCAGCACCATCTCTCTGAAACCACTGCTCTGTGTCCCTGCTACAAGGAGCTGACACACACAACACACACTGTGAGATTTGATTTTCACACACACACACACACACACACACACACACACACACACACACACACACACACACACACACACACACACACTGTTCCTACTTACAGAATAGGAGAAGGCAAGATAAAGCAGGGGTCAGATCCTTCTATGTCATGTTCCAAGAAACAGGCTGCGCTGAGACTTCTGTCTCACCTAATATTAAAACATTATTTCTGTACAGAATGACATCAAATACATCTGGTCATCTGACATCTGGTTCCTATGTAACCCCCCCATTGTTAAAAACTGTCAGGATTTAGCACCTACATGTCAGTAATACACACCCAAGAGCATTGCTCAGATCTGGTGCAGCTTCTAGAAGTCATAAAACAATTACAAACTTCTACTCCTCCTACAGAGACCAACAAGCCATACTTCTTACAGACATTGTGTCTCTGGCTTCATTCAAATCTGTGAAATAACATCTTTATGGTTTTAGGCGAGTAATTTAATTTCTTACTATTTTCCAAAGTTAGCTGAAGCTGAGCTTAACCTCTTCTCTTCCAGTAGCTTCTGTCAATACATATATATATATATATATATATATATATATATATATATATATATATATGGATCTAGTTCAGAACACCGATGTTTCACTTACCCGACTCCACCTACCCTCAGATGCAAGGAACGACAACTTCACAACACTGACATCCAAAACACTGACTTTTTCATAAGGTAAGTAAATGCTTGGCCATCCCAAATAAAAAAACAAAACGAAACAAAACTAAACCCACCAATGTGAGGGCTAGCTCCTCCACATCCCTCTATGTGGGGGCTTTGCCACACATGCCCTAACTAAATATGCCAACTCTGAGATTGCACTACCACGGGGGTAAGGGGAAAAGTTCAACAGAATGGCCAGCTACTTACCTCCGTGAAAAGTCAGTGTTGCAGATGTGAGTCTTGTGAAGTTGCCGGTCCTTTTGTCTGGGAAATGTCAGTGTCGGGTAAGTGAAACTTCGGTCTACTGAAGTAGACCCATACATATATATATATATATATATATATATATTTACTCAGACATCAACTAACTGCAAAAACAAAGAAATTGTGATGAAGGATAACAATCTAATAAGTATTTAAAAAGAGCTTTTTGTTTAGTCAAAGATAACAAAACTTCTTCATATAAACCAAACTGGTATCAATGCATTTGAAAACCTTACAACATACGTTGTGTTCTATTCCACCTCAACAGGAAAACAAATTATCCTTCTACCCCCTCCCTTTTCCTAATACATGCTAGAAAGCTCAAAACTGTCATGATTACATAAACATTAGCCATTAATGATGAATACACATCACCAAAATACATTCCAAAATAAAGAATATATATATATATATATATATATATATATATATATATATATATATATATATATATATATTTATTTATTTAAAAAATGTACATACCAAAATTATACTTAACTTCCTGTTATTTAGCAAGACTTCCATGTCTTCATAAGCA
Organism: Protopterus annectens; assembly: GCF_019279795.1. NCBI lineage: Eukaryota > Metazoa > Chordata > Ceratodontiformes > Protopteridae > Protopterus > Protopterus annectens. Next base: position 506,627,389 of record NC_056736.1, read on the forward strand.
TAAAATTGAACATGCATCATTTTTGCCTGGGTAACAATGAACTATTTTGGCAAATACATTTGAATTCCTATTGTTACCCAGGCATAAAGATATTCTTTCCCCGGGATTCATGAAGCTCGGCGCAAGGCCGGCGTAAGGTCTGCGCCGGCGGTGCAGTGAATAGCCGGCGCAGTAGCGCCATATGCATATTAATGAGAGTGCACCGCAACCACAGACACGTCGTAGTGCGTGGCGAGCCCAGGTAGGATGCGTCTGGAGGCGTGTCTAAGCCGGCATGAGGTGAGCAACCTAATGTGCTGACAGCCACGGTCCGCCCATAATAGTAATGGCAGCAGCCAGGACCCGTGCAGAATGAAACGCACGTAGAGTATGCAGCATAGTACCCGTCCCAAATAAACGGAGAAGCAAATACAAGCCACGAAGGCTTAAGTGTACCCATCCAAGGAGCAAAGGATATGCAGAAGACCGCGTTTGTCCCGCAATGCACCGTCAGTGGTTACACTCAGAGAAGGTGTACAGCAGCATGTCAGCGCGCCGCACCAACATAGGAGCAGCGACTAAGGTCACCACCTATTCCACTCTGGGTGGGGCAGTCTCTCTATGGGCAGTTGTGTGCCAAAAAAATGTATTAAAAATGGCAAATGTGCTAAGATTGTAGGACATAATGATATCCCGTATGTAATGTAATGGTAGCATGAATTGGCTATTTCCGTAACTGAAATACCTAAATGTCACAAGAAACAGAATAAGCAAGCAAACTGCCACAACAATAAGCTTTTATCTAGGCAAACAAGTGAAGTCCTATGCTATATAGTGACCGTGTGTATGTGTCGGCCTGTAAAGTGAGATGTGAGTCCTGTAAATATCCCAGCTTGGGGGTGGAAAGGTGGCAACCCCAGTAGCGACATGGGCATGGTCACCAGGGTTACCAGCTGTCCCAATGTGCCATGGACAGTCCCTGATTGGACAGTTGTGTCCCTGCAACAATTGGAAAAATGGAAAATGACCTCAGATCCCCTGCCAAAAATATTCCGCAATATACATGTGATAGTAGTATAAAACATAATACATTTGTATATGAAACACATACATGGCAGAAGAAAATGAATAAGGAACCTAAATGCTTACAGAATAAGCTTGTAGTATGGCAAACAAGTGAAGTTCTGTCAACTGCACTTGCCGTGGGTAGGTGTAGTCCTGCAAATTCGAAGTTTCCAGATAACATGCCCCACTATGGGCATTTGAAACGGTGCCAACCATAATGGTCACAAGCAGTAGTGAGAGTACATAGGCGGGTAGCTGTGTTGACATAACAACAGTAAGGAATCAAGATACCTTAAACACAGGCAAACATGTGCATAGCAACATATCCCACACCCAGCAGCGTCTCTGTCGCATACACTGGATGGTATGTTGAAGTGTAATATCCAGAAGCAGAACCCATGCATTCAGATGTAATACACAATAGCCTCATTGTACATGTCAGTCCCACCCATGTACACCTGTGCACCTAACCGCTAGCATCCGTGTGCAGCTATACATCCACACACAATGTGCATACCTGAAATGTGGTAAGATGTTTGTGTTAGGCAATGCCACAGCGGGCAAATCGTACCCACATGTCACCAACCCACCTCAGGTACAGATATGTAAATGGCTGCATGTGAATGTGTCTGCAGAATGTGTACATCCTGCATGTGGTATGTACCCGTCGAAACCATATAGGTTTGCATACGACACGGTGCACATAACTGTACACATGTGGACAAGTCGGGTTGTTGAACCACCGCATCGATGATTAGCTATGCAGTGAAGTCGATCACATATAGCGGAACACGTGCCCACCAGACAGGACTTCTAACAGGGTGCTACAGGCAAAGAAGGGAAGGTGGGACATCACATGTGGAGAGTAAGCGTTGTGGACTGACCAAATACACGGTCAAGGTAAAGGGCGGAACAACATGCATATGGCGGATGGATGTTGTTGAAAAATATATAGAAACACATATGAAGTGCCAGTTTAGACTCGAAATACTAGATAATGCATTGAATTGTACCGTACAATATGGCAGTAGAACTAAGCCTGCATGTAATTGGTGAAGCTAAGCTGTAGTGTGATGGAATTCTGATCCTGGCAGTAACCAGTACAGCAGGCTTATGTCTGTCAGCATTAATTATCTGCTGGGTTACAGAACAATAAATGTATGTACATGCATAACATCGCCCCTTCCCCTGAGGAGGATGGCCTTGTGAGCTCTATCGAAGATAACAGTACAACTCCTTACCAGAGAGACAAAGCAACGTACAGTATCGGAACAGTCTAGGGTCCTTAAAACAGCTACAATCACAGAAGGACACTGTAATTGACAAGGTGCCTTGCAAGGCTGTGTTATTCTCATGGGAAAACATTTAATAAGCATTACCTGAGCACTGTTGTAGGAATACAACGTTGTGGACTCTAGCGATGTAAATGCCTTGTGACTGACCACATCATTAATGTGTGCAAAAGATGATAGTATACCCAATGTTCATACAGCTGTAACATGTAGTGAGTAAAACAAATGTCTAAACATTTACTGCATAGTTCTTTGCCTCCTTCTGCACAGTAGTAAAACGTTATTAATCTCAGCTTCCTGTGTTATTGACTGTCAGTTTGAAAATACGAATGAGTGTTACAGTTCGATTTAAACAACTTAATTGACAGATGTGTACGGTCTAGCATGGGAATAGGTCAAGCCAACCATCACAATGTCCATGTGTACCACATACAAACAGCCAGTAACACGCAGTAGTAGTGCATGAAGGCATACACGACTGTGGGAATAGTACAGGACATATGGCACGTGTCAAGTGCAGATGAATGACACAAACCCCAGGATGGGTGGCCCTGCAAAGAGGAACATGTGCCAACCACACCTCCACAGATGTACGGCAATAAAACACATGGCAAACACACAGAAACACTACTGTCCAACACACGACTGCCAGAGCCTGGTCAAACACCAACATGAAGCATGCACAAACAGGGACTTGTGTAATGTTTGCTTTAACACACATCCATAGGACAAAGAAGAATAGAATGGACATATGCATGTAATGTTGTGAAGGATGTGTGGTAGTCCTCGGTATCACAGTGTTAGGGACACAGATACACTGTCATCAACTGTGGCGTATGTGCACTGTACACAGCATACCTGCATGTAATACAGAGGACAATCATGTGCCACAGAAATATACACTGGAGAAAGAGTATAGGGGATAGACAATTGTAAATGTGACAAACTATGAATATAGGTTCATCACGTCCATAGGTACAGGGTAGGCCATCGTCCCAGGTTCAGCCATAACACTACACCATAGTTAGGATGACTTTGCCAACCTTCTGTGCTTCAGATAAAATACCCATGATAGTGCCGTACCTCAGTCAAGCAGGGATAATTATGTAATCCCTGGCCTATACCTGCAATTCTCCATCCAATGGACAACACACCCTTGAACAAGGCTAGGAAGGATCTCTGTCTCACATGTACTGTGATGTAGATCCACAGCATTATGAGTGTCTGGGTGATATATGTGTCACTCCAACACATCCCATTAATGGCCGTGACAAGGTAAATGTCACCTGCCCTAGTGGTTCTGGGGATGCAGATACAGTAGGTGAAGCATACACATGACATATGGGTTGACATGGCCTTGTATGTCAGGCACAGGTCAACACTAAACAGCAGGTATGTGACGTAATGTGGCAGGGGTCCTACAAGTGGGGCAGCATTACACAAAATAATGTCATCCTGCATCTGTACAACAATTAACCTATGAGGGCTTCCCAGCTGCTGTAGGTGTATGGTCAGATACAGTCTGAATGGGGCAATGTAGTAAATCATAGCTGTAACACGTACTGGGTACAAGGAGACATTGACCTAGCCTGATGTAGATGTGAATCCCTGCACAAACAGGTGGGCAATGTAGAAGTCCCACACAACCACGATAGCAACGTGTGTGTTGAATGAATGGTGACTGGCAAACCCTGTCCCCTGATCCCTGGTAATCACCCCTGTGCTGAGTGGACAGCCACCTATATGCTGGACAGGGGTGACCTAGTAGTTCTCCACAGGTATGATGTTGCATCACTTAGCATTTAGCTGTGGGACATGTCCCTGACAGCAGATATGCATATCTGGGAGGCCCTTGAAGGATATCTGTGTCAGATGTCCGACCCACTATGGCACCTGTTTTGCAGTCATCTACAAACAATGTTGCCCACAAAACCTCTGTGTGTGCCTGTACCCTGGAAATGTAGATGTATGACAGGAGTGGACCCACGGAAGGGCCCCATGGGACACCACTTGCGACAGGCAGTAGGTCTGACACGCTGCCAGCAACTATGACCATGTGGGTTGTGTCGCATAGACAGTTTCCAACACATTCTGTGATGTACGTGTTCACATCCCAGCCAATGGGTTTATCAACGATACTTGAGGGGGGTAATGTGATGAAGGCCTTTGCCAGGTCGAGGTAGGCTGTATGGACTGCAACACCCCCATCAATGGCCCCGGTGACTGTCCTGAAAATTGCACCCATGCTTTAAAGGCATGAACCGCCCCTGAACAAGACAAACCGTGTTGGATGCAAAGTATGTATGTCCCCTATGCAGTCATATCACGAGGCACTTGGTATGATCCCTCCCATGTCTTTGCAGATAGGTCTCCTCATGGTAATGGGACAGTAATAACCAGGCTCAGTGGAGGCATTGGCCCTGTAACGTGGGACTACAGTTGCCATGCGACACAACCTGGGTACCTTACCTGAGGTGAGGCTACAAAGAAATAGCTGTCCTAACTGTGGGTCTAATACCTCAATGAGATAGTGGAGTACACAGTGGGGTTACCAGCTGGTCTCATGGATGCTATGTCCACTACCCTGGAGAGAGCATGTCCCACCTGTGTGTCACAAAACATTTGGTGACCACAAACCGCTGGTACAGACATCTCCTCATGTGTGGGGGAGGGTGTGGAGATGTCCATACTGGACTTGTCAGCCTGTTTGTTGGCAATGTGTGTATGTTGAGTAAACTCCACCTCTTTGTGAACCCAGTCAGAGCATATATGGGAGTGACCTCCCAGGTGTTGAGCATAGCAACTGAAGATGGTATGATTGTCAGCCAGGTCCATGTAGGTATATCTGTGGAATGTGCCCTGGACCATGGCACGACAGTGTGTAACTCTACACATATGATGACCAAGGGTGTCATACCTCACAAGGTGTCTGCTCCACCTTGTAGTAGCCACCTCCTCGTGTTGTACATCCTGTGTATGGCTGGGGTACACCACACTGGATGCTTGGCATTGGTACAATGAACCACACTTGGGTAAGTGAATGCCTGGTTCATGCAGTCCTGTAGGTACTGGTAGATGGCAAATGTGATTGATGCAGTGGCTGCAGTACTGTCGACCACTGGCTCAGGGTCCTTAAAGGAGACCACAGTAGTGTGCAGAATTGTGTAGTCTGCCTCTGAGCAAGCAATGTGTATGGTAACTGGCAACGGATGCCAATAGCAGAAGCCAATGTCCAAATAACATAGATTAACTTCTGCATGATAATATGTCTTATCATACATGTAGTGACACGTGTGTAATTACAATTGCAAATGGCGGTAAGACTGGCCTAAAGTTCCCGTGATGTACACAGTCTGGAGGTGTTGTTCGATAATAAAGTGGCAATACCTCCCAATCATGACCCTGGGTATGAAGTTGGTTGCTAACCTGCAACATTGGATGTACACCATTGGGTTCTGTTGTCGGAAGACATGGTTCCTGTAGCACTACACAGTATGGGTAGACAAGCAGACATCAGCGATTGCTGAACACACAGCATCAGTGAAACCCACTGCTCACAAGGACACAGTCCGACAAGCTCTACACTTTACATATGCACAGTGGTGTCCATTGTAGGACCCAAAAATTGTGGAAAGAACAGAATAATGTCTTATTTCAATGCGTGCCTGAGCTCATTGTCATCACAGGTACACATATGCACCATAAGCGTGTTTAATGTTGCTGATAGCTGTCCATGTAATGCAGCACAGATGCACAGAAATACCCAGGGTACTGGGTCCATAGAACTCGTCCACATCACAGTCCCGCACACATGAAGGATGTGTAATGGGTACTGTCGATTGTTACAGTCAAGGGATTCTGGGTATGTAGACTCTGGCCTCGGTGTTGTTTGCAGGCAATCCTTTGTCCGCCCGTGGGAGGGATGTGTCGTAGCACCTGCCTTACTCTCCGCTAATAATGCAAACCATCTACCGGAGATTGCAAAATGCAGGTGTGAAATGTGTACAGCCTATACTAGTGTCCAGTAGGCAATTCTCATGGATGGACAACGTATGGCCAAGATGGCACCCACAACTGCAAACCGGGTAAATTACACAGCAGCGGTAAGGCATAACACAGGAAATACACATAGGGACTACAGTTGACATTCCACATACAAAGCCGGACCGTCGTGCCAACACGCCCCTACACAGCACTCAATCTACCAGCAACAGAATGAGGAGCACCCGCTACCCTACAGCGGAACAGATGTCGCGACCTGTGGAACACATACTAATGGCACACACACAGCGTCAAGTAGGATATGTAAACTATGGCATTCCCACCTATGAAGACAACATGGTTAAATGAAAACATAGGTAATCAACATGTTCCGGTGGTGTTATATTGGAAATACGGTGACGGATATGTCCCATTGGGATGTCTGAGTTTTATATGAAGCAGTTGCTAACCAGCATCTTTGGATGTATGTCATTTGTTCACAGTACTAAATCACCTGGTTATGTAGCACCATGTAGACTGGGTAGTGAAACAGACATCCGCGATTGGGGAACATACACCAGCAGTGAAAGCACTGGGGAGGTGGACACAGTCCAGCAACATCTAACTTGACATATGCACATCGGTGCCCATTGTATGACCCAAAAATTCCATCCATGGAATGCCTGCTACCTTCCTGCATTACTCCGCGTGACCTCATTGTCGTCACCCGTCACAGGTACACATATGCACAAGCGTGTTCAATGTTGATGATAGCTGTCCATGAAATGCAGCACACATGCACAGAAATACCAGGGTGCGGGTCCATAGAACTTCGTCCACATCACAGTCCGCACACATGAAGGATGTGTAATGGGTACTGTCGACTGTTGCAGTCAAGGGAGTCTGGGTATGTAGAATCTGGCCTCGGTGTTGTTTCGCAGGCAATCCTTTGTCCCGCCCCGTGGGAGGGATGTGTGCGTAGCACCTGCCTTACTCTCCGCTAATAATGCAAACCATCTAACGGAGACTGCAAAATGCAGGTGTGAAATGTGTACAGCCGTATACCAGTGTCCAGTAGGCAATTCACATGGATGGACAAGCGTATGAATAAGATGGCACCCATAACTGCAAACCCGGTGGAATTACACTGCCGTAGTAAGGCATTACACAAGTAATACACATAGAGACTACACTTGACATTCCCCATACAACAAACACAGACAACCAGCCGATGAAGTCCAAAGCAAAAGGCGGTACTGTAGACACCGTCAGTGACCACTCAGAGCACACCAGGAATTAAATGCAGTCACCATAGTTTATTGAAGCTCTTTTCGTCTGCTTCATAAGCAGACTTATTCAGAATACATACAATGCAGTCAACCTACTACATGTAAAACCCGTGGTGGTCAGTAAATTAGATGTGCTAGGTATTAATTACATGCCTTAAAGGCAAACAAGCAAACAAACTTTACTTGGGTTACAGATTCCACACAGTGAGGACATCAGACATTGCTTCGAAAGGTACATTCTTCATAGAGAAATAGAAATATATGTATATATGGAAGATGAACCAACATAATGTTTTCCAAATGTCTGACTGTGTAAGCTACATATATATGTTCTACGGACTGTGCCAATATATTAAAAGAACTGCAGACACCTAGTAATATAAATGAACCATAATATACACAGATAAACCGTATGATTATGACTAATGTAAAATAGACCAACGAAATGTAAAGATTCACAATGTGGCAATGTAAATATTCATTTAGAAGGTTACTTAAATAAATCAATTCAGACATCCATGTCAAAATACTAACAGAAGGCCAGCGGGGTGCCTGCCCTCACATGTACTGGGATGTTGTTCCACAGCATAGTGAGTGTCTGGGTGTTGAATCTGTCCCACCACCACGTTCTATTGTGACAGTGTCAAGGTGTACGTCACCTGCCCTTGTGGTTCTGAGGGATCTAACCTCTTTAGGTGAAGCATACTCATCAGATCTGGGTTCGACATGGCCTTGTATGCCAGGCACAGGTCACCTCTGGGCAAGTGGTATGCAACTGTATACATCTGGAATTCTTTCAGTTGGTCAGTATAACACATATTCCTGAGACCGTGCATCTGTTTGTCGATGAACTGCTGGTGCCTTTACAGCTGCTGCAGGTGTCGGGTCACATACATTCTGAACGGGGCATTGTGCGAATCATAGGTCTAATGAGTGATGAGTACAAGGGACAATGACCTCCCCTGATCTAGATGTGAATCCCTTCATGATGATGTGGGCAATGTGGAAGGTCTACCTAACTCGTTAGCAATGTGTGTGTCTAACGAACGGTTAACAACAACCGGGTCCCCAGATCCCTGGTAACTCCCTCTGTGCTCAGTGGATTGCCACCTATATGGTAGCTAGGGGTAACCTTGTTCTTCGAAGGGTATGACTATGCATTTCCTGGCATGTAGCTGTAGGCCATGTCTCGGGCACCACTTATCCACATTTGTGAGGCACTCCTGAAGGATATCTGTGTCAGATGTGTGTCTGACTATGGCACCCAGTTTGCAGTCATCTGCAAACATTGTCACCCATAACCCCCCTGTGTTTGCTTGTACTTTGGAAATGTAGATGCCGAAAAATAGTGGACCCAGGACTGGGCCCCATGGGACACCGCTTGTGACTGGCTGTGAGTATGACATGGCCAGCAACTATGACCATGTGTGTTCTGTGACTTAGCCAGTTTGCAACCCATATGGCGATGTATGGATATCACGTTCAAGATAGCCGGGTTTATCACTGATACCCGAGGGTATTGTGTGAAGGCCTTTGCCAGGTTGAGGTAGGCTGTATGGACTGCTTTACCCTCATCAATGGCCTTGGTGACTGATCCTACAAAGTCAAACACGTGTAAAAGGCATGATCTGACTTTGACCAATCTAAACTGGGTTGTATCCAAAGTATGCGAGTCCCCTATGTCTTTATCTATGAGTTCCATTATGATCCCTCTCCATGGCTTTGCAGATAAGGCTTGTCAAGCTAATGGGATGGTAATAACCAGGGTCAGTGGAGGCAACATCTATGTGAAGTGTGACTACAATTAAGCCTTGTGCTACTACTGGGCAGTATCCTGAGGTGAGGCTAAGATTAAACAGCTGTCCTAAGTGTGGGTTTAATTCCCCACAGAGTTCATGGAGTACACAGCTGGGACACCATCTGGTCCCATGGATGCTGTGTTGACTGCCTTGGAGACAGCATTTCCCACCTGTGTGTTACAGATGTTCCAGGATCTACAAGTCTCAGGTATAGATAACTCTCCATGTGGGGAGGGAAATGTTAGCACTGAACATGTCAGCCAGTATGCTGGCAATGTGTGTAAGAGTTCAGTCATCTTCACATCATTGTGAACCCGGTTTGAAACATATCTGGGAGTGTCCTCTCAGGTGTCCAACATAGCTAAGAAAGGACTTATGAATGTCTGTTGAGTCCTTGTTAATTTCTCTGTTGAATTTCCCTGGATGATTTCATGACAGCTTGTAGTTCTTCACATATAATGAGCAAGGGTGTGTTACCTTACAAGTATTCGCTTTCACTTGTAGTATCTACCTCCTGTCGTTGTAGAGCTAGTTCATGGCTGGGGTCCACCAGACTGCATGCTTGTCTGTGGTACAAAGAGTCTCAGTTTGTATGGGATTGCTGATCCATGCAGTCCTGTAGGTGCTAGTGGAAGGCATATGCGTTATTCAGCTGTTTGAGTGATGTTCACCACTGGCTCAGGGGCCTTAAAAGGAGACCACAGTAGTGTTCAGAAGTGTGAAATGCGGCTTTTGAGAAAGGCATATGTATGGTAACCGGCACCACTGTACACATGGAACATCATGGCAATACACCACGGCTGGATGTGGGTAATGCTGGACATACCACGGCAGGCGTGGCAGCGTTCCAGTCCGATGCCCAAGGGACCACACACATAGCAGAGCCTTAGGCATAGGCCAAATAGGCAGCCGTCTAGGCGTTGCTCTACCGGGGCACCTTCCAGACTTTGTTTGGTGTAGGTAGACCAGGAGGGGTAGCGGGTGATGTTCGCGGTGGCAACTTCTGCCTAGGGCACCATAACCTAAGGCCACTCTTCCGTGGGTAATTATGCACAGCAGTACCCACACAGGCGGGTCATTGCTAGTATGGCATATCATCTATGGCAAAAACCATATATTCCCAGACATAATGGCACAGCATAATGCCTGTCCGCCATTAAGCATGACATCGTCACCCTTGGCCAGCGGTGCGGATGTACTCGTGAGATGTCCGTTACCAATGTCGACATTGTCACGCTTTGTGAAACAAACTCCACATAGCGATTCAATACTAAACAGCGACGGAGAACCCGATGTCCCGTGGCTGAGCTGTTCAACCTGTTCCGCCATGTTAAATGTGTGTAGCACAGCGGAACCGGCCCAAACCAAGCAGCGGACATGTCTGTGGCTCGGTGAAAGCTGTCCATGGTAGACCCATGTAATATTGCGATACAGGTCATACATACCGAGGGTTAGTAATGGAAATAGGTCCGTTCGACCAGACCGTGTGCAATTAGTATAACAAGATCTACAATTTTGTACACGGCCAATGCGGTAGCATGGTTATGAATAATTGGGGGTGACATGGTACCATAGACACGGACAAAACGTGCCCATGTGACTCATCTAACATTAGGTATTACCGCGGTCAGGGCAGTTCCATTTACACTGGCGGATAAGACCAAACCAAAAGCACCACAGCAACACCCTGACAATTGAGGCCTGTATCGTGGGGATATAAGCACCTGTCATCTGAACATCCCTCACGGTCATGACATATGCATCCTGGGCCATGGCGAGGGAATAAGGAATGTTTAACATGCAGTACCGCACCTTTCCCAGCAGGAGAATGGATGCCTGTGGCGTGACGTGACTGCGAGGGGGATATGTAAATGTACTTAAGTACCATGGGTATGCATATTAATGACACCGAACAGCTAACGATGTAGTGGTCACAGTAACTGGCAGCGTGAATGCAGTCCGCGTTTGAATTACGACTATGGAACATATAGATGTGAGCATATGCGTAATCGTCCATGCTGCAAGACTGTTACATGTATAAAGTTGTAAGTCGTTCTGCACCGTCTGTCAACGGATCAGACATATGTTGCGGAATAGTCACAACTAACACAAAACCGTAACCACACAGACCCAGTAAACATTTATAAACAGAATCACGGATATGCATGTAATCGCCTGCGTAACCTAATTAGGAAATCACGAGTGTGTGTGCATGTGTGATCCACTGGAAGCAGGGAAGGTTAAGGATGTGTCCTCCACTCATTTACAGTCATAATTGTAAAATATATGCTTAAATAGTACTTACTGATTCCATGCTTTGGAATCGTAATGCTACAATTATACACATTGATATGAAATATCCTGATCAACACACTACATTCTAAGGTTTACTCACAACAATTATCAACTATGTTTCAAGATACTGATGTATTGACCAATATTGTATTTATATTAACACATTGTTGTCGTATTATTGTTTCCATGAAGTAATGTATGCAACACTGATTTGTATATGTCCGTCATAATCAAGACTTGTAGCACTGTCCACTTAACTATGAGCAGGTTTATTGATTATTTGACTTTAAACTGACTCTGAAGGAAGTGTATAAAGGGACAACTATGTAATGCATTTCATGCTCGACGATGCCCCATGTTAGTAGGTGAAAAAAAAGGCTTTTTATTTTTTTTTCCGTTTGAAAACTTTTGGTGGGGGGACAT
>NC_056736.1:506640011-506707511 GCF_019279795.1 Protopterus annectens
GATAAGTGGTGAGGTAGGTTGTTGGAGGGAGTGTTGTAAGTAAAAGGAGAGACTGTTATAAGAGGTAGAGTGGGGAGGAAGTGTCTAATTATGAGAATAAAATTGGTTGTAAGAGAGAGTGTTATAAATAAAATTTTAGTAGAGGATGAGATGTAGGGTGGTGTGGTAGAAGGACAAGAAAGTGTGGAAGAGAGAGTGTTATAGGAAAGAATTAGTACAGGATGAGGTGTAGGGATGAGAGGGAGTAGGCAAAGGAAGGTAATTGGTTTAATTAAGGAGTTGTAAATTAGTGGGTGTGGTTGGTAATTTAAGGAGTAAAGAGATAGGTTGATAATGGGAGGGGGAGTGGTTATAGTGGTATATGGTTAGGACCTCTGGGGTGGGTGGGAATTGGGGGTAGGGGAGGGAGAGAAGTGAGCCCGTAGGGCGAATGGAGCGGAGCAGACCCAGGAAGGTACTAGCAGGGAGAAAAACAATCAGTAGAGAAGAAGGAAGACCAAGGGAAGATAAGAAAAAATGTAATGGTAGTGAGAGAAGGCAAGGAAAAATAAAATAGGTGCAGAATGGGTTAGAGATTTTTTATTGAACAAACATCTGCCAGGTGAAGATATTGATTTGATTATAACCCTGTTAGAACTAGTCTTGAAAAATAACTTTTTCATGTTTAAAAATGACTTGTTCCTCCAGTCAACAGGTGTAGCAATGGGCTCTCCTTGCGGGGGGTCCTTTGCCAATTTAGTAATGGCGTTCTGGGAACATACTTTTTTGTTTCCACAAAAAATATTCAAAGACTCAGTCGTCTGGTATACACGATATCAAGACGATATATTAATGATTTTGAAAACTAATGAAAAAAATGCCATTAAACTCATTGATAAAATGAACTCCTTTGTTTCATTTTTAGAGTTTACTTACCAGTTTGATGCGGTATCAATCAACTTTCTAGATATCAACATAAAAAAAGATATGGAAAAGATGAAATACACCACTTCCATCTATAGAAAACCCCATTACAGTAACTCATTTTTACATTTCTCGAGTTCCCATCCCTCCTTTCAAAAGAAAGGGGTTGTTAAGAGTCAGATTGTACAAGCATCTAGGATGTGCTCAGAAGAAAGTTCTTTCTTAGAACAGTGTGACTTCTTGACTACCATGTTCTTGAACAGAGGCTATCCTCGAAGACTGATAAATTCAGTTATTCAAGAAGTAACAAGAAAGAGGACCATTGGAATATTAGGTCCTCTTTTAAAAATACAAGATAGTAACAACCTTTTAGATAGAACAGGAGAAACTGAAGTTATTGATAATTCCAGAAATGAAGAAGAAGAAGAACAAAAACAAGAACAACAAAAGAATTATAACATTAGTTTTTCCACACAGTTCAATGAATTGAGTGTAGAATTTATACATATCCTAGATAATAATTGGGAACTCTTAAAATTAGGCCAAAACTCTCATACTAATATAGGAAAAAATCCCATAGTAATCTTTAGAAAGGCTCCGTCTCTGAAAACAATGTTTGAAGTCCCCACTAGAACATATAAAGTTAATAAAGGTATGTTTAAGTGTGGTCATTGTAGTTACTGTAAATACATAAAAACTGGATCGACTTTTTCTGTTAGAGGTACAAAATACTATATAAACGAAAAATGTAATTGTCTTACTCAAGGAGTAGTATACCTGGCTACATGTACAGCATGCTCTGCATTCTATTTTGGAAAAACTGAAAGGCACTTAAAACAACGTATTTATGAACACACTTATGCGATTTCTAAGCGAACCATGTCCAACGCTCTTGCAAAACACATTTCAGAAAACACTAATCACAGTTTTTTGTTCAATGTTGTGCAGAAAGTAAGAATAAACCCCAGAGGAGGCCCATGGCATTTAAAGCTAGAAGAATGTGAGTTGCTCTGGCAACTAAAAACAAATGCCCATGTCCACCCTGGGATCAATGAAACATGTTCAATAAAATGTTTGTTAAAGCAAAAAGCCCTTTTAAGATGAAATAAACATATGTACAATACAAATAATTAATGTAAGTTGTGATATTAGCTATTTATTTATGTATGTATTCACTTAGTTACCCCCTATAGGGATTTATTTTCATTTTTATTTTCATTTCCATCCTTATTTTTATTTTGATTTTGATTTTTATAAATAATTCTTGTAAAAAAGGAATTAAATAACAAAAGTAACAACATAAGTTGACTTGCAATGTTTAGAAAATGAGACCATGGCTGTTTAAACAGTAAGGTACATTTTCATGGTACCAATCAAATGTAATTTCAACCTAGGTTTTTAATTTAATCTAAATAAAATAATGAAGTAATAGCATTCGTTTTTAAAATGTATTACTAACACAGTATTACTTTTTATTAGGGCAGTACCTAACTAATTGAGAAATTGGTTTAATTGTTTTTATTGATTGAATAAATGTGTTAATAGAGATGTATATTTAAATGGAGGTTACAAATGTAAAAAACTTGTCTGAAGAAGTGTTTGGATACCATTACACGAAAGCGCTAACAGGTTTTCAGTAAACGACGATTTTTTGGATTACACCTTGGCTTCTGTGGTTTGTTGAACTCACCTACTTGTGTTTCTTTTGTGGTTTTCAACTCCTAGGAGTTTATTTTTGGTGAATATGAAGGAAAAATAAAAAGGCAGAGGGAGAGTAAGGGCTTGTATAGAGCTAGAGAAGAAGAGGAAGAGGGCTAGATACTAGGGTTATAAGACTGTAGTAAGTGGAAGGTAGAGCAGTAGGAGTGAATTGGAGTAGAATAGTAAATAATGAGAGGAAAGTAGAGAAGTGAGTGAAATTAGAACTGGGTAAGGACAGCCATCTAGTAGTCAAACCTGTAATTATACAGAGTGGAGACTACAGTAGATGGGTGGAAGTAGACAAAAGAAAAAGTAAGTTTGAAGGGAAAGGCTGGAGGAAAATAGAAATTCTGAGAAGGCTGGGATGACTAGATAGAGAGTGAATGGAGTATAAGAAAGGCAAGCAGAGGGGGGGCTATGGCTGCTGGCTGCTATGGCAGTTAAAAAAAGACACCTAGCAAGTATCACAACACTAACGAGTGCATTTGGGGGAAAATATAACAATTATTATTTAACATACAATCTTAGTTTAGCTTGGCTTTCGATCCAGGGGGTACTTTGGTTACCCAGGTGAGGAGCTGGACAAGCAGAGGTAGGTCAGTGACTAAAGTTGGTCTTGGAGTCCAGTAAGACACAGCCGGAGGTAGAGGAATTAGGTAATAGAAGTTTGCCCAACTGAAGAATAAAAAGGGAGAAGAAAGTTTTAAAGGAAATTAGGTATGTAGCAGGAGAGAAATAAGTTAAACAGTAAAATTCAGACAGAAACACATGAGCTTGTTCACAAACATAACAATATCAGTAACAGGTATAGTAACATCTGAAACTAGGCATTAACACTAGGGCATTCAAAAGTTTTGTATTTCATAACAGTCTATAAACTAGAATAGAGCAGCTAAATGTAAACAATGGAACTAGTAATTTAAAAGAAAATAACATAAGCTAGTATTAAGTTTTCTAACTAAACATGTAACAAATGTACACACAGATTCACAAAACCTCCGTGTAAGACTTAATATGTCTTACTCGGAGGCTGCAGTTGAATGGTATGACGTCAGCATGCCATGCATATTCATGAGGGCATGCTGAATCATACCCTAGGCTAACATGGTCCGTGTAGGAAAGTAGGGGGAGTGTCCAAATGCCGAGTACTGCAAAGGGACACGCCCCCAGAAGAGTCAGAGGCCTGAAAGTAAACACCCACGAGCGAGTCCTTAGAAATGTCAAGGAACAGAACACCACACATCCCCAGAGACAAAACCCTACTGAAAAATGTGTAAAATGTAAAAATAGCAGTTTCATCTTTTTTTTATAATTTCAAAAATGTTTGCCCACATTTGCGTTTGTTTGCGCGGGTATGCCCTTCGCTCAGCCACAGTTAGCAGATTATGACATTGAAAAGCATATAAGATCTACATATGCAAATTAAGCCAAGTAGCAATAGCGTAGCGGTAGAGACGTTGGCCAAAGAGGAGGTAGTCACGGTTCGAGCCCCCACAACATCATGCACCATTTTTATTTAAATAAGTATGAAACAATCCCCTGTTATATATATAAATATATAACTATAATTTAAGTAAAATGTAATGAAATGGGCCATGTATTTGTGAAGAAATCCGACAGAATAATTTATAAAAAGGATTATAATTGCCTATAGCTGAGCAACACTTTAACAAGCTGCATTTGAGTGCCCGTAGGTGAGCAGCGTTTTAACAAGCTGCATTTGCGTGCCCGTAGGTGAGCAGCACTTTAATAAGCTGCATATGAGTGCCCGGAGGTGAGCTGCGCTTTAACAAGCTTAATATGAGTGCCCATAGCTCAGCAGCATTTCACCCAGCATAATATGAGTGCTCATAGCTAACTAACGTGTTACCCAGTGTAAGCCGTTTGCGCGGAGCTGCGCAGCGCACCAACCAGCTTACCGGCGGGCAACATTGGGCAAGCTGTATCAAAGCCGCCTTTACACAGACACACCTCCTAGCCTGTCTAGACAGTAGTAAAAAAAAAAAAAAAGCAATGCCAAGGGTCGAACCCGGGATACTGTGCACCATAGTCATTGTACTGAACCACTAAGCCATGACAGTTGTACTGAGAAATACAGTATTAGCATATATATATAGGAATGAATGAAAATAGAACCATGACAAAGCAGGTTTGCTTTAAGCTGATAAATATCCAAAATGGCCAATCAGATATAAGTGCGGGAAAACCAGCATATATAAGCCCCATAGGTGGGAATACACACCATAACTGATTGTGGTACCCATTTGCAGTCAGGATGACAGGTGCAGGAGAGGAAAATCACTTTAGAGCACAAAGGTGGGGTGTTGAGGAGTCAAAATATATGGTTTGGCTCCTAGTCCATGATCATGAAGCACAACTCATGCAGGGCCAGGTTCAATGGGGTGCGTATAAGGCAGAGGCATGGAACAGGTTAGCACATGATCTCACCAGTGCCATAGGCATTCCAAGGACTGGTGAACAGGTCCGTCACCACCAAGCAGACCTGATGTGAAGTAAGGAGGACCAACTAAACCATTGGATCCAGGAGGCCCGCCAAATGCCCAATGCCCCACTACTAAGTATCCATGTAATTATGTATGTAAGAAATGCTATCCTAGCCTATAGTATGGAGAGGTATGTTCCAATATTCCTTCATTTATATTACAGCTGCAGGTGTCCGTTACACGAATCGGCTAGCCTATGCTGATAGGCTGCTGAGGTTGCGCCACCAGGCAGGTTAGTAATTATTTAGCTAGTATTGTTATAGAATATAAGTGAGACAGATTGTAAAAGAGTTCATTGTTGTAACCCAGTAATAAAGGTGAAATAAGCCTAGAATAAAGATTCTGCTAGTATTGTAAGATTAGATAAGTGATGCAGCCTGGAAAAGAGTGTATTGCAATCCAGTAATAAAGATTAAACAAGTCTCAAATAGAGTTTCCACCTGTATTGTAATATCAGATAACTGCTTCAGCCTGAAAATGAGTGGTAATCAATCAACAAAGGATAGACAAGTGTCGAATACATCCTTGTAAATTCTGCCATATGAAATAAGTGAGTCAGCTGGAAAGGATTGTTATAACCCAGTACTAAATGTTAATAAAGCCTAGAATTAAGTACCATTCTGAAATGTAAATATAAAATAAGTGAGAGAGGGTGAGAAAGACAGTTTGAAGCTACCAAGAAAGCTGTAATAAGTCTGGAATAAAGGTATACTACAGTCACTACATAATATTATGTTGCTGTACCCTTGCATTATGGAGATCGTATGGTTGTATGAAATGCTGAACATCCACAGTTGTCTAGATCCATATAAATCAAATGTAGCAGGATGCTGTACCTGAACACAGCCAGATATGAACATATATGAATAAAAATGGAATGTATATTAATGTAGCAGTAACATCCCCATCACCAACATTCCTAAGGTTACATACAGGAAACTGTACTAATACATGTAGGGGATATATATCTGCATCTACTAGTAATGTACAGTATATGTATAGGTAGTGTAAGTTGTTAATGTAATATTTCTCCACTCTACCCTATTTTCACAAATTATGCCATTCCACACCAAACTGGGTATGTGTATTCACAATTAATTCCCATGGACATTTGTCCTGTTGGTTCATACATATCTGCATGTACGTTGACACATGTGCCCTGTTCACATATCCAAACCTGATGGCCTGTCGCCACCAATCAACCCTGCATGCTGTTGGAATGTGCACTGTTGTTCAAAATATGCATGTGTTATGCTTGCTGCTCAATGTTCGGAATTCATGGGTGTTTGGTTAATGGGAATACTGATGCATGCTGTTACAACTAATTTTAAATGGTGTTGTTTGTTACTAACCCAAAATGCCATAAAATACTGCTAAACATAGGACAACAGGGAAGGCGGGTTCCAGTGGACCCACCTCTCCCACCTCAGCTGGCGAGTGTACCTGGCACCTGTGCCCAGGCCAGGATCTCCTCCTCCAGTGGCCCTGTGCCACCTTTGGGTGGAAGCGCTGCAGGGGATGGGGCTCGTCCCCCTTCTGCAAGCGTGGCTGGAGGAGAGCCCCCACTCACCCTCCATAGGGTCCGGTCTGTGGTGCGTAGTGAGATCAGGTGTTCTGTGACTGATCCCCTACGCCAGCTCGAGGTGAGAGTGGTGCAACTCACGGGTGTGCCTGCCCATCCTATCCAGCCCCTAGCACAGCCCTGGCCTGGGCTGTGAAGGCGCAGTGGTAACTGCCCATGGGTGGAGATCTCAGTTCCACTGTTGCCATCTGTGGGCTCATGGGCTCACGATATCCAAACATCCGTCCCCGTCAATTGTGTTTGCCCCCCACATGTGTCATACTCCATCCCTGTATGTGTCTTGTTTGTCTTGTCTGTTAACCTCCCCAACCTACCTCCCCAAATATACCTACTTCCTGTACCTCACATTCCACTCTCACCTGAAAAAAAAATAAAAGCAGAGCACTCTGTTCCCACAAAAAATGATGCCCCATACATAGCTGCCCAGTTTGCACACATGTCCACTGGACATGTAAACTAATAATTCTAATTGGCAGTAAAACATATTTTGTTGTCCTCACCCCTCTCTCAGGGGTGGAAGGTTTCAAATTTCACACCAAATTTCAAACATATGCACAGCTGTTGCTGATAAAGAAATGGGCAGCCATGGACCTTCCCTACATTCTTTCTGCACATCCCGAGCCTGTTTTCCTCCTACCCTCTTTGCGCCCCCTTTTTCACCACTTTCCTATTTCCTCATTTTCTTTTCATTAAAAGAAAATAGCATGGGTGTTAGCGGGAGTAAGCACTTTTAAGCAGTAGTCAGCGGGTGTGTGCTTGTGTGCGCTTAGCTAAGCATAGATAAGCATAGCTAAGCATCACGCAAACTCACGCAAACCCACTTACAACTGCTTAAAAGTGCCTTAGTCACTCTGTATGACAAGGCCTGTAGTCTGCTCATCAGCAAAATAAAATACCCCTGTCATTCTCGGACCCCGGACCTTGGAAACACTAGTCTGCATGAATTACCACTGAACCACAGCAGATATACAAGAACTTGGTGCTGAAAGAAATATATCATGAAATACAAGGAGTGAATGTAAAGGGAAAATAGGAAGGCCATTACACAAAGCTTGTTCTGTGTATATCTTTACTGGCAATTCTTGTGGAATTGCATTACATTAGTGTGAGAAGAGAAACAGCCATGCTAGTAGGTAATAATGTTACAGTAGCACCTTACAAACCCCACACAGTATCAGAGCAGGATAAACACCGCCATATTTGAATAGGTCAGAGGCCAGACCTCCCAACTGTGACTGATTTACATGGATGTCCCTGATTTGCAAACAACTGTTACCTGTGCCCCACTGACTCCCTGTGAAATGTACTAACAGTAGGCAGAAATGTGGGGAATCCCACTTAATGGTAACTGTCAATAAGTTAAAGTAGACACTACTTGCATGTCAGAAATGGTGTAGTAATACATATGCTCAAAATACCCCACAGTCACAACTGCAGAATATCTGAAATATATCACGGGTGTATCCCACTGATATGTACCTTTCCTGAGGCTGGTCAAATATATACCTGAGAGTATCTGAGGCCTACAAGTGTCAGAAAGACACAGGCGTATCAGCCTGTCTGCTGATACATACTCTGCGAATAGCTGTAGAATTACTTCCACAAGCATGCCCTTATGTAGGAGTACAACACAAAAATATCAAAGGATGTAGCCATCTAACATACTAATGACAGTATAGCAGTTCACAAGCACTGCATGTGCCTGATATTCATAATTGTTAGTACAATATACTTAGTTGTCCTCACCCCTCTCTCAGGGGTGGAAGGTTTCAAATGTCACAGCAAATGTCAAACATATGTACAGCTATTGCAGTTAAAGAAATGTGCAGCTATGGACCTTCCCTACACCCAGCCTGCACATCCTTAGCTGGTGTCCCCACTGACTTCCTGCTTCTTGCTTACAACTGTTTAAAATTGCCTTATTCACTCTGTATGACAAAGCCCTAGTACTGCTCAGCAGCAAAATAAAATACCCCTGTAGGTGTCAAACCCCAGACCTTGGGCTCACCAGACTGCATGAGGTGCCACCAAGCCACAGCAAACATATAAGAACTTAGTGCTGAAAGAAATATATCATGCATTACAAGGAGTGAATGTAAATGGAAAATAGGAAAGCCATAGCAACACATTCCAGTAAAGACAAATATCAGGCATTCAAGGAGTGAATTTAAAGGGAAAATACAAAAGCCATAGCAACACATTGTAAGAACTACTGTTGTATGCCAGTTAATCCTCAAATCCCACAGGTACGTCCATACTCCCATGTAAACAGTGTTAGCATTAGCAGGTGTGAGTTAACATACACACTGAGAAGAGTGAACTGGAAGAAGCAACAGTCAGGTTTCAGTACAACATGCATTTCAGTGGCTACAACACAGCGTTAGATATGATAGATATACCAACCTTCTGACTCACACAACAGTGTCCACAGCAAACCAGCATGGTCCCCACCTTGCAAAACTGAAAGGCCTATGCCTACCTAACCTATCATTTTATAGCAGTGTCCTGAAATCACAGTGAGAACTGCAATTACCACACAGCAGGCTACATGCAATTACTATATGCTGACCACCAATTGGTGCAGAGGCCATCACATGCACATGTGCAGATACCTACAAAAGCAGCCGGTACTGCAAGTCCACACATGCAATAATAGCATTGCAGCAACTGGAGGGAGAGAGAGAGAGAGAGAGATTTAGAGATAGAGACCAAAAAAATAAATAAAAAGCCAGCAAGCCAGCCAGCCAGCAAGCCAGCAAGCCAGCAGAAAAAAGCTGTCAGAGATAAAAGTAATGTAAACTACATAATCTAATAATCTACATACTGTGAACCCTCCATATGTGTTAGCAGTCTGTATCTATATGTGTATGCAGATGTGCATAGGGCAAGGGACATACTGCAACTGTTAGTGAAGGCTGGACATACATATGTAGTTGGAGGTTGCTATGTGCACATATCAATGTAGGTTGAAGTGTGTGGCATTGAAAACAGCATGCAGTGCAGGTATATGTCATGTGGTGGTGAACTTCTGTGGGACTGAGCCAGTGAGGCCTGCTACAGCTATACAGCCTGAGGACAGCATAATGCATTATGCACAACACTGTGCAATATCATTACAGAATGGGATGTCTCACAACTGTTTCAGAAGTGATATTCCCACCATGAAAGGTGGGCAGACTGTGTGCCTACATGTGCATGTATATGTGCAGCAGTGGATGTTTAGAAGTGTGTGTGTGTGTATATATATATATATATATATATATATATATACATATATATATATATAGATATATATATATATATATATATATATATATATATATATATATATGTACATATATAGAGAGGTATGTACAGATAGATAGAGATATATAGATAGATAGAGATATATAGATAGAATATGTGTATACATAATATAATAGATACATGCATATATACAGATAGATATGAATGTCTATATATATATATATATATATATATATATATATATATATATATATATATATATATATATATATATATATATATATATATATATATATATATATATATATATATATATATATATATATATACATATATATATATATATATATATATATATATATATATATATGTATATGTATATATTGATATATATATATTTATATGTAAATGTATATGAATATATATATATGTATATATATATAAGAGAGTGAGAGAGGGGGACATGGGAGCAGATGTACTGCAACAGGTGCCCGGTGACCAAGGCATGGACTGAGCACCAGTGTTGATACTGCAGTACCATACCCCATTCCAAAACATGTTACCCACTAACTACCACATAGGTGGTTGCCCGCCTACCACTGGAGGTGTCAGAAGGGAACATGGGACACAGGTGTACAATAGCCTCCCCTTTGATATCTACAGTGGCACACTAGTCTTGTAATCCCTGTACATGGTACGTGTCATCACAAAAGGTGTGTCAGCTAGGGAAATGTAAGTCAGTGTATCCCTCTACACCTCACAATGTCCTATGCAGTATGTACCTCCCATGAGAACTACAGCAAGTGGAAAGGCCACAGACATACCTAACAAAGACTGATAATGCCCTCAAATGCATTTCCTACGTAGACTGACTCTCAAAACCACAGCTACAGTGCCTTGCATACTTCCTACACAGAGGTTACCACTGCTGGACATACACAGTTATGTCACACCCATACCAGTTGGCCAACCACCATGGCAACACCTCACAATCCATCCAGCCTACATGACATAGGGCCCTAATCCTTGTCACCGCACTAAACAGCACATGCTGGAGGTACAGATTTCTATATACAAATATGCCATACCCTGGAGTAAACCACCCAGCATTAATAAACAAGGCTCCTTATTAGTAGATGTCATACATACCCCTGATGAATGTTATGGAGATAGGTAATATGCCCTGTGAGTCACCTCTGTGTAACCTTTTCACAGGAGCAAGTAAAATCACATTACATATGTCCCAAAGGGCAGGGTAGCATATGGGTAGGCTGCCCTAGGTGCAGGGCCAATAGCATAGTACCTCCCTATGACACAATGCACACACACATGTACTCAGTGCAATACCAGCTATGTGACGTTGAATGAGTGTGACACTGATTGTGTGCAAGGTCTGTAAAGGTGTGATAGCTTAGTGTGAGTTTGTGTCTGTCATGGTAGTTGGTGTCCTTGGTGTGAGGCCAGAGAAAGATGCATCAGTAATCGGGATGCAAACATAGTAGATTAGCATATGTTGTGCCGTACTTCCCTGTGTATGACTGCGGTGTCCCATCATAGGCAG
The DNA here is from genome assembly GCF_019279795.1 of Protopterus annectens. Lineage (NCBI taxonomy): Eukaryota > Metazoa > Chordata > Ceratodontiformes > Protopteridae > Protopterus > Protopterus annectens. The sequence goes on from NC_056736.1 coordinate 506,651,509, forward strand.
AAGCAATACATCTATGCTCAGTAAGTGGTACTGCTGTTTTCAGTAGTCTGCACAGATTACATACCTCATGCATAGGTATCTGTAAGTAGGGGCACACAGTACTATAAGGTACACAGTTAATGCTCATCTGTGTTGTCATACATTTGTGTGTTGTATGTATGTGTAATGTGTGTGTGTAATGATGCCTGTACCATGGCCGCAATTACATATGTGTTACAAGGTATGTGTGTGTACCTGGCAGCATGTATACTCTGTGACAGCAGTATGCTGGCTATAGTAACAACTGTGCACATATGTCAGGTAGGTGTATGGAATCAAAGACTAGGGTGGATTACCATTGAAACTGTAAATGTGCATTGCATTCATTGCACGGGATGACAATATTCTTCATCCTTTAGCTTGATACATACCCCCAGTGTGAGGTTGTGCATTGTAGCCCACACAGTGTGCCGAGTGCTTGTGTATACTAGTTTGTTGTATGGAGTGTGGCAGGCACTGTCAGACAGTTGTGGGTTGAGCACTGATATGTGGTATCAAACATGTGTATCCCCTGATAGACAGATGCTATATATGGCAGTTAAGTGATATCAGTACATTAGAATATTAGGTGTGCCACATGACTTGCTCACATATTTTAATTTTCCTTCCAGGGTGATGGTGCATCAGTGAAACCCACCTTATACAGCAGCAGAGGATCAGGAGAGCCACCAGAGCCTGGTGCAGAATTACTGTGTGCTGTTTTCCAGGACAAGCCAGAACCAGCATGATAGGGCTACACTGTGGCAAGATCTTGTCCATCGGGTAAATGACATAGACATGCATAACCTGACATATGAGCAGGTACGCCATCACTGCAGTGATTTAATTAGACATGTCCGGCAGCATGCGTCGGATATCCACAGACAACAGCTTGCCACAGGTGATGGGGTACCTATCCACCCCCCTCACCAGTGTGGAGGAGCACCTCCTAAGTGTTGTGGCTCCAGGCCAACAACAGCAACATCCTACATCACCCAATGGGTTGCTGACTGGCTTACTGATATAACCCACACTGTAAAAGTAGCAGACTCCAAATCCAGCTCCAGACAAATGACAAGTGGAGTACCTCAGGGTTCAGTCCTGGGACCGCTCTTGTTTGGCATCTACTTCTCTGAAGTACAGGCCAACACTAAGGGACTCTGGATAACAAAGTTTGCAGATGACTGCAAACTGGGAGCCATTATTGAATCCCCAAATGATGTGGATATTCTACAAAAGGGCCTTACAGAAACAGATGCTTGGTGCCAGAGCCATGGGCTCAAGCTCAATGCCAAGAAATGTATAGTTATCCCCTTTTTGAAAAACATGTATCCATTAATTACCATATAGGTGGCAGTACACTAAACACCGAAAGTTTGATAAGAGACTTAAAGACACAGGTGAACAGTGGTCTCACCTTCGATAACCACATTGCCACAACAGTCAGGAAATCCTTCTATGTGGCACACCTCATCACTAAGGGCTTTTCATCCAGAAAAAATGAGGTCATTGTCCCACTGTACTCATCCCTCATTAGACCCATTATAGAATACAATGCCCCGTTTGGTATGTACCTCTCAAGACATCTGCAACAACTGGAAAGGCCACAGAAATACCTCACTAAAAGAATCACAGGCCTAAAGCAGATGCCCTGTGCTGACCGCCTTAAAAAACTCCAGCTATACTCTGTCACATATCGTCTACTCAGAGGAGATCTTTGCTTAACATACAAGGCCATGTCAAACCCAGAGCTGTTGGACATGCTACACTTAAAGAAATCCCAATCCCTCAGAGCAACACGCTCCAGGGATCTAAACCTTGTCATCACAATAAACAAAACATGCTGTAGGGATAGGTTCCTGACCCAGAGACTCCCCAGACTCTGGAATAGATTGCCCATACATGTCAAGCAGAGTGCCTCTTTTGTCCTCTTCAAAAGAAACCTTGATGATTGGATGGGAGAAAGTAAATTCACCCTGGGGATCACATCAGTCGCCCTGCTAGACAGGGGTCCAGGGAAGTAAATAGCGTGGGAAGAAATAGCCAGGGAATTGTTATGGCTAGGCTTTTATAGGCCCTAGGGCTGATAGCCTAGTACCAACCTATGAATCCACAAACGTGTCATCATGGAGGCCGGAGCCACCTAGCATGTTGAAATGGAGCGTGCAGGTAACATGCCATATCTGTAGTTGACTGATCTCTGTACTGGTAGTTTATGCGTGTGTGAGATGTGTACTGTTTGTGTAGCTGTTAACCTGCCTATTCTTCTGCAAGATTGATATTCTGAGCATAATCTGTACACCTGTGAAAGCCACCTGTTGTACTACTGTATTTTATCATACTCACAGTATCAATGGCACAGTTGTGGCCACTGGCAATCACTGTCATATTTTTGCAGGTCCCTCTGGAGTGACAGCAAAGCAGCCATTCCATGCTGGTGAGTGTGTAATAACAATACTATTGCTAATGACATGTGCATGTCATATGGAGGTGTAGTCTGTGCACATGTAGCACACCTACGCTTAATGCATGCTGTGCATGTTTGCTGTGAGACTATGCATATCCCATTATTCTCAATAGCTGCCCCACTCATGCAATACACAGAGCATGACACACATGTGTGGCAACACAGTACTAGACATTGTATAGGCATACCTGATACACATGTACACAACAAACACATGTTTGGCATACACACTACAACTTAGCCTGCTACACATGTCCATTTATGACACCTGCTGTATGGCCACCCTTCAGTATCCCACTTCTCATCTATGCAGCACACATAATATACTTGAGGGGTAGAGGCCTATCATGTCTTTGTGCAACAGTCTTGAACAAATAATACATTCATGTTAGGCAATGCTCACTATTGGCCACCTTACAAACCCATGTAACAAGTGGCTGTGTAATTCTGGATGTAGTCATGTTACTGCACGTCAGGTACAGCATGCTAGATGCCTGTCTGGCACACATTATTATTATTGACTGACCACAAGAAGCATGTTGATCATGGCTCACGTTACTACACCACCTCCAGTTCCGCTGACCAGAAAAGTACACATAGCAGTCATTGCATAGCACTGTCATGTGTTGTGTGTGTGTGTGTGTGTGTGTGTGTGTGTGTGTGTGTGTGTGTGTGTGTGTGTGTGTGTGTGTGTGTGTGTGTGTGTGTGTGTAAATATATGCACCCACAGCTTGTAACACTTGCACAACATTGTTATGTCCTTGTACACATTGTGTCCCAGGGTGGAGACAATCACTGAACAACTACACACAAGCATCAACTACACGTGTACTGTTATTAACAAGGGCTGTCCAGACTTGCACTGCATGTTCCTGTGCAACACATAATCTGCATGTTGACACGTGTGCAGTGATGTTTTTCCTTGTGATACTGTCACCCACCCTAAAACAGTATTGTGTATGTGTTGGATACGTGGACACGTGTGCAGTGATGTTTTTCCTTGTGATACTGTCACCCACCCTAAAACAGTATTGTGTATGTGCTGGATTGCAGGTGTGTCTGTGTTTGTATCTGCTGTACTGAGGAGTGTGCTTGTGTGCCTGTGTGCCTGTGTGCCTGTGTGCCTGTGCGCCTGTGCGCCTGTGTGCCTGTGCACATGTGTGCCTGTGTGCCTGTGTGCCTGTGTGCCTGTGCACCTGTGCGCCTGTGTGCATGTGTGAATGTGTGCATGTGTGCCTGTGTGGTAATATCGTGTACACATTTGTAAACTGTGTTTCCTGTCTTCCTCTCACAGGTTCTGATGTTGCTGTGGTGGAGTGCAGCAGGGAACCTGAAGCCACTGCTGGGGATAGTGATTATGATGATACATGTGTAATGGCACAGGGAGGTGTGACAGGGTCTGTCATTGGTCAGCCAATTGACACTACACAGCAGTCAACCCCATCAATGTGCACAGTCATCCTGCCTATACATCCATTGTCACCAATGTCCTTAGCTGAGGGACAGAATACAGTGGGCATTGACCAGGGTAGTGTGGTATCATTGGCACATGCATCCCCTCACAGCAGCCATGTCCAGATTCCTGACATGGTACCACACAGGCAGATGTCCAGGGGTTATCTTGGGAGCATCCGTGGTCATACTGCCCCTGTCAGACGTGCCCGCAGAGGTCTTTCAACCTCAGCTATGTTCCAGGCTGTAATGCAGGCACAGGCACGTATGGAACGATACACCAGACAGGGTCTGAGAGAGCTTAGAGCACATCGCACCGCTATGAATGACACTATGCATGACGTTGCGTCTGCCATCCGTAACATCAGAGAGGTCATTGATAGACGTTAGGGGGACACATTAGATCTCTTCCACAACTACATATCCAGGAGCCAGGACAGTGTAGGACAGTTGAGTTGTCGACGTGGACATATGCCAGCAACATTATCAGCTGGCAGTCATCGCAGACGACAACAAACCCGCAGCCGCTCCCATAGATCCAGTACCAGCCCCAGCAGTGCTGGGTCTGTGCTGTCATTAGACCGTCCGAGAAGACCACGTGCACATGGCTCTGGACAGTCCCAGCAGGGACATGTGTCCAGTCAACAACCCACTGCTTCTGATGACAGAACCCAGTCTGGCTTAGTACCTGATACTGTCCGTAGCACCCCTGACAGGCACAGGTACCATGTCCGTGGCCAGAAACAGTGATCTGTATGACCTGGCAGGTACAGTCTGTGGCTGTCCACATACACCCACATATGGCAGCCACATGGTGGAACTGTGTGCATGCATACACACACACATAATGCTAACACCTAGGCTAACACATACACACACACATTGCAGCAACATTGCCCCATGTTGTACTGTTGTCCCTCACTAACACACACACACACACACACACACACACACACACACACATACATGTCAATTGGATGTGTCAATGGCAGACTCTGGCAAACCAAGTACACACCCTGTGCATATGATGAAACTGTGACACCTCCTGCCATCTGTAACATTGATGCAGGAACAGGGTAGCATGGTGCTGATGCACAGGGTGACAACATAGCACTGTAGTAATATTATCATGTTGTTATCAGTACAGTGTAATGATATTGTTGTGGGTATATTCGAGCATGCATGATGCATTACCTATGTTTGTCATTGCAGTTTTGTATACACCAGTGTTAATTCCCAAAGTGTACTGTCTGCACATGTGCCACATGGCTGTTGTGTGTACCTGTGCCTGCATGTGTTGGGGTGTTGACAGTACATGTGTGATGTTTGCAGCACTGAGTTGCAGGTGTACATTTGTGAACATGATTAGCATGGAACATGACATGGTTTGAGAGTATGCTGTGGGTGATACTGTTTCCAAATGTCAATGGTCTGCATTCTGGTAGTATACACAGCTTACATAGCCTGACATTCAGTGGTCATGACTTGGTGTCTCCTCAACTGATACACAGATGTAGGAACCTGGTGTCAGTGATATCCCTGCAGTACTACACTATATTCTTACTGAGCCACACACATCCCTGGGAACAATACTCTTTGGCATATAGCAGTCTCACGTACATGCCAACACACTACAGATATGTCCATCCACGACTGCAAATACATACAGTGGCCTACAATGCATTCTACACATGACACACCTAGCCACCACAAGGGTATCATATGGACAGATACCTGCTTTCCAAGCCATGCTGTATTGCTGTAACACAACTGTGGCATTGGCATCAGCATGTAGTTAACATAGTATTCCAACAGTACCATGTAGGTGGTAGCACCCATCATGTAGAACGGGTAATGGTGTGTACATGTGGACAAGTGTTATCTTGTCTTTCCTGTGATATTCACATTTCCAAAGGTATTCTGCAGTCCCTCGGTGTATCACCTAAGCAAGAAGGTGTCTGTGTGCATATCGGCAACAGTTGCCATACACCTACACTGGGTGCCCATCACTCACAGACTTTGCTGTGTTTTAACATGTCTGACATATAGTCCAGACATGAACCCTCACCCACATTAATCTATCAAAGCTTTCATGGGTGTGTGTCACATAGTTGGCCTACGACACAGATCACTGCAGTAGCCTGCATTGTCACCAACATACATGTATGGCCTAAGGTCTGGTAAGCTGCGGCACATGCTGGCAAAGGTAACAACTGTATTCATATGGGGCAGCCTTCACACATAGGAACTATTAAAGGTGACAGGTACATATCTGTATGTGGCACACACATACCTGATGTGTGCATTGAAATTACTGTTATAATAATATGTCATACAATAATAAAAGCAAAACACACAACACATTGATAAACACACACATGGCATTTGTAGGATTCAAACCTCTACCTAACTATGTTATGATACTTGAGAGAGATGCATTAGCACAGCATGCTATTTGCATTACTGGATGATTTCCCTTCTCCTGCTGTATTTATAGGGTGCTGACATCATCAGTCTTTCTAAAGAGGAATGTACATCTTTTAGTGTGTTATCCCAGTCTTCAAAAAGGCCATTCCTTTCACAGATAATTGCATACATACACACCCCCCTGCCCCCCAACACACACAGCATTTGCAGGATTCAAACCCCTATCTAACTATGTTATGATACTTGAGAGAGAGAGAGAGACGCATTAGCACAGTGCACTATTCGCATTACTGGATGATTTCCCTTCTCCTGCTGTATTTATAGGGTGCTGACATCATCAGTCTTTCCAAAGAAGAATGTACATCTTTAACTATCCCTCAATATGGGGGTTAACAATATCTGTACATTAACAGACGCCTAGTTCAGGGTCACATATGCACACTGGCACTGCCAGGTTATGTTCTATAGCATGCTTTGTGACCACAGGACTTGTAACACACAACACAAGTAGGGGGTGTATCCATATACATCACAGATACACACACCTCTGGGTTGGTACCACTGCACTAAGCATGACAGCCCATACATATACAGCTACCTTTGTGCAAAACTGCCTTTTGGTTTGGTGTGTAGTTCAGACCACCCCCCCCCCCCATACCCAGTAACCAGACTTGGCTTTCCTGGGAACAGTGTAGGATATGCAGGTCTTCACACACACCATTATAGTGGTTGATGTCAGGTACACAAATATTGACTGGGGATACTACTCAGGCCCTCAACAACATCACCCTACAGCCACTACAATTTGTGAATCCATGTGCTATGGCACAACCAGTCACCACACCCACAAGGGGGGAATACATCTTGGACCTGATCATCACCAACATGGGGACTCTATGTTCCACACCAGAGGTAGAACCATCATTGTTAAGATCAGACCATAAACAACTTTCCCTGGATATCCATATCCCGTCCCCACCCCCAGCCAAGGAAATCACTGTAAAGAATTTCTCAAAAGCAGACTTTGCACTTGTGAAGACTGGGATGGAATACTTCAAAGGCCCCGTGCTGGAGGATAATACAGCCCAATCTGCAGAATCCTTTACAAACGCATTGTATGAGCACCTGCAGGTATGCATTGATCATGCTATCCCAAATAAAACCATGACTCCTCCAAAACAGGAGACCTGTCTGGTTGACCCCAGCCATATATAAGCTGTACAATAGAAGGAGGAACCTACTAAATAACATAGCAATATCCCACAGACCCACATAGATCATAACCTCTCCTTTTCTAATCACATTGGCAGAGTCATTGCAAAGACCTTTATATAGCTCTCCTTATCACATGGGTGTTTGCATGTAGATCATGGGAGGTCATTGTGGCCCTCTACTAGTCGCTCATCAGGCCCATGTTTGACTACAATGCCCCTTTTGGGGTGTACCTTACCCAACACCTGTGGCAACTACAGTGAACACAACAGTACCTCCCCAAGAGGATCATGGGCTACACACAGATGTCGTATGCAGCTCAACTAAAGGATCTCCAGCTCTACTCAGTTGCTTAACGCCTACTCAGAGGTGATCTATGCCTGACGGATGCAGCCATTTCAAACCCAGAAGTAATGTACATGCTCCACCTCATAACATCCAAGACCCTTAGAGCTACACACTCCAGGGACTTAAACCTCAGCACAAAAATAAATAGGACATGCTGCAGGGACAGATTCATTATCCAGAGGCTCCCCTCACTCTGGAATTGAATCCCAATTAAAGTTAGACATAGCCCCTCGCCAACCCTCTTCCAGCGAAATACAGCCGCATGGATGGGAAATTGCAATTTCACCCCTGGGATCTCCACTATGTACTGCTTGACAAAGGTACAGCAAACTAGCCTTAAAGGGTGCCTTCTGTGACCTACTTTACAGAGGCACAGTAGGCTAATCTACTGGGGAGGTGGATGCCAAATACACTCTACCTAGGCTTATGAATTCCCTAGGGCAGACAGCATAGTATCAACCTCTGCACCTATGTTTATGTTCAGGGTGCACAATATTTGTGGCTGCTACTGTTTGCAGTTCTTTATTGCTGTAGCTTTCCCAGTTTCTATGATCAACTTGTGTATCTGAGTAACATGTTTGATCATGACAGGGTTCCAGTATATTAATATATGTGTCTGTTGTCATTTAACTTTGTGCACAGGGAAGATTGCTGGATCGTGGGAGGTTCCTGGCTTAACACATACAACTGCCAGATATGTGTGACTGACTGCTATACTCAGACATGGCCTAAGTGTGTGAGCATGCCCAGTTCAGGCTTTCCATTGTTTGTTGCCTGACATATGTCTCATTTATCCAAGTGTATGAGCATGCCCAGTGTGACCTTTCCATATGTTGTGATCTGGAGTCCACTACATTTCTGGTTGTGTGTGAACATGACCAATATTGACATTTATACTGTGTGTGTTGGAAGTATTGTTGTGTTCTTACTGCCAGACACCTTTGTGTCATAACTCAACAGGGATTATGCTGTGCCTGCAGGGTTTCCATGTGATAGTTTGCAAAGACTTGGCAACATTCTCTCTTACTGGCTGAATACTGCAATGCTGTCATGATGTAGTGGTTCAGTACTTTCACTATGGTGCACAGTATCATGGGTTTGAGTCCCATCACTACTTTAAATGTTCATACTGAGTAGACCGGACTGGTTAAGGGCCAGTCGGGCAACTATGAGCATGTTGCATTTTTTTCAGCTATGGTCTACTTAAACCAGGCTTGTCCGACATTGCTGTGTATTCACCAACTTGGGTGGACATTGCCAAACATTACTCCATATTGACCACAGTTGTACTAGTTGGTGTGTGTGATTCTGTTCATAGGTTCATACTAGGCTATCTGCCCTAGGGCATTTATAATCCTAGCCAGAGTGTGTTTGGCTTTCAACACACATTTTAAGTGGAGTTTGCCATGACATTTTTCAAGGTTAGTATACTGTGCCTCTGTCTAACAGTGACATAGAAGTGATACCCAGGGTAAACCTACAATCACCCATCCACTCATCAAGATTCCTCTTGAAGAGAGTCAATGAATGACTCTGGCTAACCTGGAGTGGGGGTTTACTCAAGAGTGGGGGGAGCCTCTGGGTTATGAATCTGTCACTCCAGCATGTCCTATTTATTTCAGTCCTGAGGTTCAGGTCTCTTGAGCATGTAGCTTGATGGGATTCTGAGTTTCCGAGGTGCAGCATGTCCATTGATTCCAGGTTGGTCATGGCTTTATACATTAGACACAGATTGCCTCTGGGCAGGCGGTATGCCACTGAGTGGAGCTGCAGTTTCTTTAACCTGGCAGCAAATGGCATGTGTTTGAGCCCTTTGATCCTCCTGGTGAGGTACTTTTGTGGTCTTTCCAGCTGCTGCAGGTGTCTGATAAGGTACATCACACAAGGGGCATTGTACTCAATTATGGGCCTCATGAGGGATGAGTTAAGAGGCACAATGACCTCCCCTGATGTAGATGTGAATACCTTCATGATTAGGTGGGCTATATGAAATGTCTTTCTAAACACTTTGGCCACGTGGTTATCGAATGTGAGATTGCTATCAGCTTGGGTCCCCAGGTCCCTTATCACTTCTTCCATACTTAATGGGTTACCACCTATGTGATAATTTGTGGGCACTTAGTTTTTGACAAAAGGGAGGACTATACACTGTTTTTCATTTAGCTTGAGGACATGGCTCTGGCACCAGTTGTCTGTTTCTATGAGGCCCTTTTGTAGGATGCTTGTGTCAGCTGGAGGGTCGATTATGGCACCCAGTTTGCAGTCATCTGCACACTTCTTCACCAGCAGTCCTTCTGTGTTGGCCTGTACCTCTGAGAAAGATATACCAAACAAGGTAGGTCCCAGGGCTGAGCCTTGTGGGATGCCACTTGTAGCTGGTTTGGGGTCTGACATGGCTCCAGCATTTCTGACCTTGTGGGTTCTGTCCTTGAGCCAGTTTGCAACCCATCTAGTGACATAGGGGTTTATATTGAATCTGGTGATCTTATCTATGATGACCAAGTGGGGTACTGTATGGAAGGCTTTTGCGAGGTCCAGGTAGGCTGTGTGGACCACCTTCCCCTCGTCAATGGCCTTGGTGACTGTTTCAAATGACTCAACCAGGTTTAAGAGGCAGGATCTGCCCTTAACAAAGCCAAACTGAATAGGATCCAGTGTCTGTAGGTCCCAAATATGTTTATTTCTGAGGTCCATGATGATCTTTCCATAGCTTTGCAGACCAAGGTAGTCAGGCTTCTAGGGTGATAGTTTGCAGTATCCATTGAGGCACCACCTTTGTGGAGAGGGACCACTGTTGCTGTACACTGCTCTTTGGGTACATATCCTGTGGTAAGGCTGAGATTGAACAGTGGTTTTATGTTTGTGTTCAATTCTTCTTGTGGTTCATGTTGGACATAGCCCAGGACACTGTCTGGTCCCATTGATGCTGTGTGTTTTGCTTTGGAGAGGCTGGCTGTTACCTGAGCATCTGCGATGTCAGGGGGCCAACACTCTGCTGGGATATATATTTGCCCTTTTGGTGGGGGGGGGGACGTTTGCACTGTACCTGTCAGCTCAGATGTTGGCAATGTCTGTGGGTTGGTGTATTGTTTGTCATTTTGGACTACTTCTGAGCATATCTGGGGATTCCCACACAGGTTCCTACCATAACTAAAGAATGCCTTGTGATTATCCTTGGTGTCCTGTACAATTTTTATCTCAAAGATGGCCTTAGACGATCTTATGTGTGGCCATAGTTTTTCAATAATACTGATCAGAGATGCCTTCCCTTTTTGGGATTTTGACCTATCATATAGTAGCTTACTCCTTGTATTGTATGGTTTGTTTATGGCTGGGGTCCACCGGACAGGATGCCTGGCTTTGGAGGGATGGGTCTTGGTTTTATTTGGGATTGCATTCCTGAAGGTGTTCATAGAATGCGTTTATAAAGAGTTATGAGGTCTGGGCCATATTTTCCACAGGCACAGGGGCTTTGAAGGATTCCACCTCAGTTTTGAGGAGTGTGACATTTGCTTTAGTGAATAATTTTCACCGTGTTTTCCTGGCCATGGGCTGGGATCGGGATGTGAATATCCAGTGAGATTACTCTCTGGTCTGATCTTACCAGTGAGGGATACACTTCTGGTCTTGGGCATAGAGTCCCCATGTTGGTGATGATCAGGTCCAGTATTTTTCCCCTGTTGTGGGAGTGGTAGCAAGTTGTTCCATAGCATTTTGGTTTATAAATTCTGGGAACCTTTGGGCTAGGGTGTTGGGGCTAGGTTAATGCTCCCAGTCTATGTTTGGGTAGTTGAAGTCTCCCAATATAATGGTGTTTGGGGAGACCTTCATATTTTCATGTGTTATCCAGTTGGCCAAGTGTGGTTCCTGGGTTTAGGAGGGTGGTCTGTAGCAGCTTGTGAACTGGAAGGTGGTTTTAGCCACTGTTAGTTGCACATGATTAGTCTCCGATGCTTCATGCTGTGCCACCAACCTGGGGGTGTGGGTATCTTTGACAAATATTGATACTCGCCCCCCTTTTGTAGTTTGTTCCATGTTTTGCAGCTGTAAATCATGGTATGAGGTGTAACCTGTTAATGCTAGGGTGTTCTTGGGAGCCTTGAACCAGGTTTCTGTTACTGCACAGATATCAACATTCTCCATGCTGAGGAGAGTTTGGAGTGCGTGCATCTTGCAGTTTAGACTTCTGGCATTGAGTAGCATTACTTATAGTTTTTTATCCCTTGTGATACCTATGGAGGTGGGTTTGTGTTTTGAGCCTTACCTAAAAAAGACACTATGGGGGTGACAAGAGCCTTTGGCAATATCCAAAAGGCCACAGGTGATAGGTGAAATCCATCCCTAGTGAAGCATCATGTCTTGTCGAGCATGTCATCCCATGCTGGCAGGCATTGTATCCCCTTTCATTGACACCAATACCTAAGCCAATTGTTGTAATTTATCATCTTGTCTTCATATTGTGGCATCATGTTTGGTGAGGGTAGGATGATACTCAAGGTCATCAAGTTTGCATATACTACATGGTGGTAAATGCTGTTTAGCACTACCTTACATTGCTTAACACATGGCAATCATGCCTCAGGTGGTGCTGCAAGGCTGCCTATGTCAGATGCACATACTGCACTCCCTATACATGTTTGGAAACAGGTAGTGTCAAGTTAGGCATCCCTTTTACTATATGTGCGAGTCAGAGAAGTATCATTTCCAGGGTTCCTACTGAGCCAGTGTATGTGCTATGCATTGCCTCTTTGCCAAGGCCAAGGCATACTGGGCATGCCTCCTTCTGCCTACTGGGGCAGGCTCAGGTTGTTCCTCCTCCGAGTCACGCTCTGCCTGTGATGGCCTTGGCAATGGTGGGGGGCTGTTTGGCCCAGGCCTATGCTGGTCCTGCTGCAGCTGTTTTCGCAGAATCATATTATGTAGCATAGCACATACCATGACAATTTGGGTACATGTAGTTGGTGAGTATTGCAAGGCTCCACCAGATGTGTCCAGGCACCGGAACCATGACTTGAGCAACCCAAACACATGCTCGATAACATTTCGTGTTTGTGATTGTGCCTCATTATGGCATTCCTGTTCAGGTGTGTGTGTGCACTTCTGATGGGTGTCATCAGCCATGGCTCCAGTGCATAGCCAGCATCCACAACTAAGTGACCATGTGGGAAGTCCCCATTGACAAATGTCTGGTACAGCTGCATCAGATGCCAGATATGGGAATCATGGCAGCTTCCAGGGCAGCCAGCACACACATTCATTATTATGCCCTGGGCATCACACACGACCTGGCAGCTGATGGAGGGGAAGCCCTTGTGGTTAATGTAGGCCCTACTCCGCTCACCATCTGGTGCTTTAATGCGTATATGCGTGCAGTCTATAGCACCCGCTACCTCAGGGTATTCTGCTATTTGCTGGAAGAGACGCATATTGCTGGCCAATACCTCATGGGAATTGGGGAAATATACATGATCACTGACATGTGCTGATTTGGCATCCAGGAACTGGTGCAGTACCCTGGATGCTGATGCCTGTAATATCCCCATCATATCACCAGTTGGTCTCTGAAAGGTACCTGTTGCTAGTATTCTTAGGCCAACACATACCTTGGTTTCCACTGGAATGGGTTCCCCTCTGTTGGTTCTGTGTGTGAGGCGTGGCCTGCACAGCTCAACTATTTGCTGCAGGAGGTCTCTGTCCACTCTATAGCACCTATACACTCTTCTCCATCTCCTCACTGTGGGTTGTCCGGCAGCATTTGCATTGTCACCACCCTCAGCATGTTGCATATGTCATCTTAAAACAGCAATGGCAGACCCTAGCATGTTTTGTCTGAGTGTAGCTTTTTCAGTTTTCACTTCTAGTAGTTTACTCCAATGTTGCTGTGTCTCTTGAGAGAAACAAACTGCACTGTTGTTTGCAGAGTTTTAAGTGCTGGGCTGGGCTAGTGTTCTGCCTGTGTAATTGCCTGATTCTGATTGTTTGCACCTGCTAGCTCTACTAGTATTCCCTGGTAGCTTCCTAGTATTTGTTGTGCTTCCTTTTTCCTTTCTGTTTCCTCGGGGGAGTGATGCACATACAAGCGGAAACACGCTCACAGCAGCTCACACGCGCGCACACATGCTTAGACGGACTACAACTTGCTTATTCGGGTTAAACTGCGCGTACACCAGTGCAAACATGCTTACAGGTCTTCCAGCAGCCTGATACATGCTTACTCCAGCTTAAATGCATGCACTCGCGCTTCCAAGCGCGCACTCTGTCTTACTCGAGTTTACAGGTGCGCACACACGCACATACCCGCTCAGCAAGAAACTTTGGTGTTATCCACGGTATACACCTTCCATTTCTTGGCTTTACCTGACCTACCTGTTGACACACATATTTCCATGATGTCTAACTGAAAGCTAACACATGCCACTGTGCTCCAATGAGCTTCACTACTTTCATACATACCCCCCTTGTGATGTCACCTATCTCCTACTCTGTTCCTCCCCATATCCTACTCCTACACCCCACTGACTGTGCTCATTTGCTATGTAAAAGTGTGATTCACTATCCTAACACTCATTTACATAGGATTGCCTACTAATGCTTGGTTACATGTCTTAGACTGGGCTTCTCCCCTTAGCAACCCCTACTCGGTGGCCATGTTGTCTTCAGATTGCTATTCCCTTACATTGTCATTTAACAATTTTCATAAATTCCATGTTTGTGGCTTTTATTGTCTAATTTTATGATTTTTATAGGTCACGCTGTTTGCACAGCGCTGCACTACGCTTAAACATCGGAAATCGCCGAAAAAAAAAATCTTTTTATTTTAATTTTGCATCTGGGAAACTTTCCAATGGCTGTATATTTGGCCATCGGCATGCTTCCTCAACCATATGCAACCTTTATTTGGAGATGACAAGGCTCCATTGTACTATTTGCAGAACGGTACTCAGTTGTCAACTGAGTACATTTCTGCAGCTAACACGTCTTCTACTCGGACAGGTTTGCACTTCCTGGATCGCAAATTTACCTCATTTGCATGCCTTCCGGCTGCAAGTGAGGTAATTTGCATATCCCAGCCCTGTCCATGTAGGAGATGTTTTAGGAGCTCTCTTACATGCCCCTACAGGTTGTTCCTGCATTGCTCGTTGGACATGATGGCTGCATGGAGTCTTACTCTACTCATAGACTCCGTGCAAGCCATCTTGAATCCGTCCGATAGTCTAAAACATTGTGTCCATATTTCTATGAGCAGTAAAAACATTTAGCTCTAATTCAGCAGTTAGAGCATATACAACTATAGCCAGAGTTCAGGGAACAAAGAAAAAAAAACACATTTTGCTCTTATATAGCATCAGACAAAATTCTTTCAAGATAATTGGCACAAAACCGAAAAACTGAATACCAATAGGTAGATTATTACAACTCACTATTAACAGGGTAGCTATCCTGTGACTAGAATAGATACTGAACGCTATGCCAGAATGCCAAACACGGTACTGTTGTTAATAAGCGCATGGGTACTTGTAAAACCACTGCAAGGTTATAAATTTATTTTTCTTGTTACAGAGGGAGTCCTAGCACAAAATGGCTATAAATACTACACCGGAGTACTACTTACAGGCTCCAGCTGTATGTAAGCACAAGGTGTGTGTAAAATCCCAGCAAGGTCATATGTTTAGTTTATTTATGTATTTATTTGTTAATTTTCTTTTAACAGTTTGGCAGTCCTGTGACTATAAAGTGCACCAGAGTGCTATACCCGTTACTGCCGCTAAATTAGCATGGGTGAGCTGTAAAAACCTCAGCAAAGATCATTGTTAAGTCTTCTTTTAACAGTAGGAGAGTCCTGCAACTGAAGTTGTGAATGTAAACTGCACCAGTATATATAAACAACACTACAACCGTTTGGCAATGGAAGGGAGATTAGAAACATAAGCAAGCCTAGGTTGGAAGACAGCACATGCTGTTGGATCGGAGAGTAGAATCAGAGGCAGTTTCTAGGCACCTTTGAAAGGTACAAGCTAAGCAAAGTAATTTGAACCGCCTAAAATACAGTCTATGTCATCCAAATAACCAGGTGACACAAGAACCAAGTGGTTTAAAGAGCAAAACAACAAAAATTATCCCTTTTGTTTTGTTTTTAGTAGGGCAGTCCTGCAACTGATGTTGCGACTTGATCTGCCTAAAATACAGTATATATAAGTTGAACAAGTAGTTTGGACAAAGAACATGACATAACAATACTTTAAGTTACACAGAAACAATAAAAGTTGTAATACACTTACATTTAAAACTAATGTAGAGGCCAGGGAAGGCTCAGCAGCCACATGCAGAGAAGGAGATTTAAAGATGGCGCCTCCAGTGAGCTAGTTCCATATAATAGGTTCAGAGTGGATGTTGGAAGGTAAGGGGGAGGAGCAAAGTGGGGAAAAGCAGATGCAGATCGTAAGACTAGTTTAGGGAGTGGGGTGCAGGATAGAAAGAGATGCCAAGGAAGGAGATAGAAACAATAGATCTAATAAAGGATGAGAGGAGGAGGTCAGGTCACCTTGTAAAGAATCGAGGAGATAGTATGGGGAGTGGAGGGAGATAGAGAAAAGTAAAAAGAATAATAGAAGATAGAGTAGGAGGAGGTCGATATAACTTGTGTGTACTGAGCACAGAAACAGGGTTAGTACCCTGAGGAATGAATAGGGAGAGTAAACTGTAAGGGTGCAGATTGAAAGAAGGGAGGGAGATAGGATAGTGAGTGCAGGATAGGTAGAGTATCTAGGAGAGGAAGGTACTAGCAGGGAGAAAAACAATCAGTAGAGAAGAAGGAAGACCAAGGGAAGGTAAGAAAAAAGGTAATGGTAGTGAGAGAAGGCAATAAAAAATTAAAAGGCAGAGGGAGAGTAAGGGCTTGTATAGGGCTAGAGAAGAAGAGGAAGAGGGCTCGATACTAGGGTTATAAGACTATAGTAAGTGGAAGGCAGAGCAGTAGGAGTGAATTGGAGTAGAATAGTAAATAATGAGAGGAAAGAGGAGAAGTGAGTGAAATTAGAAGTGGGTAAGGACAGCCTTTTAGTAGTCAAACCTGTAATTATTCAGAGTTGAGACTACAGTAGATGGGTGGAAGTAGACAAAAGAAAAAGTAAGTTTGAAGGGAAAGGCTAGAGGAAAATAGAAATTCTGAGAAGGCTGGGATGACTAGAGAGAGAGTGAATGGATTATAAGAAAGGCAAGCAGAGTGGGGGGTATGGCTGCTGGCTGCTATGGCAGTTAAAAAAGGACACCTAGCAAGTATCACAACACTAACAAGTGTATTTGGGGGAAGATATAATAATTATTATTTGACATACAATCTTAGTTTAGTTTGGCTTTCGATCCATGGGGTTACTTTGGTTACCCAGGTGAGGAGGTGGACAAGCAGAAGTAGGTCAGTGACTAAAGTTGGTCTTGGAGTCCAGTAGGACACAGCTGGAGGTAGAGGAATTAGGTAATAGAAGTATGCTCAACTGAAGAATAAAATGGGAGAAGAAAGTTATAAAGGAAATTAGGTCTGTGGCAGGAGAGAAATAAGTTAAACAGTAAAATTCAGACAGAAACACATGAGCTTGTTCACAAACATAACAATATGAGTAACAGGTATAATAACATCTGAAACTAGGCATTAACACTAGGACAGTCAAAAGTTTTGTATTTCATAACAGTCTATAAACTAGAATAGAGCAGCTAAATGTAAACAATGGAACTAGTAATTTAAAAGAAAATAACATAAGCTAGTATTAAGTTTTCTAACTAAACATGTAACAAATATAATCTAAAACATTATGTCCATAGTTCTATGAGCAGTAAAAACATTTAGCTCTAATTTAGCAGTTAGTGCATATACAACTATAGCCAGAGTTCAGAGAACAAAGAAAAAAAAACATTTTGTTCTTATATAGCATCAGGCAAAATTCCTTCAAGATACTAGGCACAAAACAGAAAAACTGAATACCAATAGGTAGATTATTACAACTTACTATTAACAGGGTAGCTATCCTGTGACTAGAATAGATACTGAAAGCTATGCCAGAATGCCAAACACGCTATTGTTGTTAATAAGTGCATGGGTAATTGTAAAACCACGGCAAGGTTATGAATTTCTTTTTCTTGTTACAGAGGGAGTCCTACCACAAAATGGCTATAAATACTACACTGGAGTACTACTTACAGGCTCCGGCTGTATGTAAGCACAAGGTGTGTGTAAAATCCCAGCAAGGTCATATGTTTAGTTTATTTATGTATTTATTTATTAATTTTCTTTTACCAGTTTGGCAGTCCTGTGACTATAAAGTGCACCGGAGTGCTATACCCATTACTGCCGCTTAATTAGCACAGGTGAGCTGTACAAACCTCAGCAAAGATCATTGTTAAGTCTTGTTTTAACAGCAGGATAGTCCTGCAACTGAAGTCGCGACGGTAAACTGCACCGGTATATATAAACAACACTACAACCGTTTGGCAACGGGAGGGGACCTAGAAACTTAAGTAAGCCTAGGTTGGAAGACAGCACATGCTGTTGGATCGCAGAGTAGAGTCGGATGCAGTTTCTAGGCAGCTTTGAAAGGTACAAGATAAGCAAAGTAATTTGAACCGCCTAAAATACAATCTATGTCATCCAAATAACCAGGCGACACAAGAACCAAGCGGTTTAAAGAGCAAAACAACAAAAATGATCCCTTTTGTTTTGTTTTTAGCATGGCAGTCCTGCAACTGAAGTTGCAACTTGAACTGTCTAAAATACAGTCTATGTCATCCAAATAACCAGGCGACACAAGAATCAAACAGTTTAAAGAGCAAAACAACAGTAAATTTCCTTTGTTTTTTAGCAGGCCAGTCCTGCAACTGATGTTGCGACTTGATCTGCCTAAAATACAGTCTATATCATCCAAATAACCAGGCGACACAAGAACCAAGCAGTTTAAAGAGCAAAACAACAGTAATTTTCCTTTTTTTACAGCAGAGCAGTCCGGCAACAGAAGTTGCGACTTAAAAAACTGAACCGGGTAAATAGTCTACACTACAGCCGATAGAATGGGAGTGGGGGACTATGAAACCTAAGCAAGCCTATGTTGGAAGAGAGTACTTGCTGTTAGGTGGCTGAGTAGAGTCGGATCCAGTTTCTAGGCACCTTTGAATGGTATGAGTTGAACAATTAGTTTGGACAACCTAAATTCTAGTCTATTGCATAAAAATAGACAAGCGACACAAGAACCAGGCTGTTTGAAGTGCTAGGCAGGTTCTTGGCTTAGCGCTGAATCAGTTAAGGCACCGCTGTGAGTGCAACAGAAAAGATAATTTACAAGGTTCCTAAGCAGCTGTGTTGAAAGGCATTACAGTTCAATAAACTATCTTATAAAAAAGAAAAAACAGTAACCAAAGAACATGACATAACAATAGTTTAAGTTACACAGAAACAATAAAAGCTGTAATACACTTACATTTAAAAACTAATGTAGAGGCCAGGGAATGCTCAACAGCCATGTGCAGATTAGGAGATTTAAAGATGGCGCCTCCAGGGAGCTAGTTCCATATAATAGGTTTAGAGCGGATGTTGGAATGTAGGGAGGAGGAGCAAAGTGGGGAAAAGCAGATGCAGATCGGAAGACTAGGCTAGGGAGTGGGTGCAGGATAGAAAGAGATGCCAAGGAGGGAGATAGAAACAATGGATCTAATAAATATGAGAGGAGGAGGTCAGGTCACCTTGTAAAGAATCGAGGAGGTAGTATGGGAAGTGGAGGGAGATAGAGAAAAGTAAAAAAAAATAATAGAAGATAGAGTAGGAGGAGGTCAATATAACTTGTGTATACTGAGCACAGAAACAGGGTTAGTACCCTGAGGAATTAATAGGGAGAGTAAACTGTAAGGGTGCAGATTGAAAGAAGGGAGGGAGATAGGATAGTGAGTGCAGGATAGGTAGAGTATCTAGGAGAGGAAGGTACTAGCAGGGAGAAAAAACAATCAGTAGAGAAGAAGGAAGACCAAGGGAAGGTAAGAAAACAGGTAATGTCAGTGAGAGAAGGCAATGAAAAATTAAAAGGCAGAGGGAGAGCAAGGGCTTGTATAGGGCTAGAGTAGAAGAGGAAGAGGGCTAGATACTAGGGTTATGACACTATAGTAAGTGGAAGGTAGAGCAGTAGGAGTGAATTGGAGTAGAATAGTAAATAATGAGAGGAAAGTAGAGAAGTGAGTGAAATTAGAAGTGGGTAAGGACAGTCATCTAGTAGTCAAACCTGTAATTATACAGAGTGGAGACTACAGTAGATGGGTGGAAGTAGACAAAAGAAAAAGTAAGTTTTAAGGGAAAGGCTAGAGGAAAATAGAAATTCTGAGAAGGCTCGGATGACTAGAGAGAGAGTGAATGGAGTATAAGAAAGGCAAGCAGAGGGTGGGGCTATGGCTGCTGGCTGCTATGGCAGTTAAAAAAGGACACCTAGCAAGTATCACAACACTAACAAGTGCATTTGGGGAAGATATAATAATTATTATTTGACATACAATCTTAGTTTAGCTTGGCTTTCGATCCAGGGGGGTACTTTGGTTACCCAGGTGAGGACCTGGACAAGCAGAGTTAGGTCAGTGACTAAAGTTGGTCTTGGAGTCCAGTAAGACACAGCCAGAGGTAGAGGAATTAGGTAATAGAAGTATGCTCAACTGAAGAATAAAATGGAGAAGAAAGTTATAAAGGAAATTAGGTCTGTGGCAGGACAGAAATAAGTTAAACAGTAAAATTCAGACAGAAACACATGAGCTTGTTCACAAACATTTATTTATTTATTTATTTATTTTTATTTATTTCAGTTTGATTACCGGGGAGGTCCACTGGGCTACTGAGGGCCCATTTTCAGTGGAGGCCCTGGGAGAAAAGCTCCAAAACAAGCAATTATTACAGTTCAAATATATAGATTGCAAAATATAATTTTGAAGAACATGCAAATCGATAGGCTTTCTAATTTACAAAGATAATTTCAGTAAACATGTAAGGTCTTAGGCACTCTATGTAACAAGTATCAGGTGGTTACAACAGAAGAAACACTAACAATTCCAGTTTAGTTTAGGGAGAAAGGCATCACAAGAAATAATAGTTTTACTGTGTTGTTCACTAAGCATAATACTTATAGAAAGGAAATAGGCAGGAGAATAGAAGGAGGTTAGTCTGGGGCAAATGGAGTAGAAAGTTTAGGTTTTGTAGGCTGAAGAGTGCAGTTGCAAATTCTGTTAAGACAGAGGTAGGAATGAAGCTGAGTTTTGAAGTTATTTAGGTTGGTACATGTCCTAAGTGACAAGGGCAGGGCATTCCATTTCTTAGCAAGTGTAAAAGATAAGAGAAGCTGGCCAGCAGGGCACTGGTGTTTTTGAACTGTAATCAGGTTGTGTTGAGAAGATCTAAGTGGTCGAGAGGGGGTATAAGGGTGCATGATATTCAAAAGGGCAGGGCAGTTCGAAGGGTATAGTAGTAGCTTGAAGGCTGTGGTGAGTTGGAGGAGGTTAAGTTGATTAGGAAGTTCAAGCTAGTTTAGGGTGTGAATGGAGGAGCAGTGATGAGAAGAGGATTTGGCATTTGTGGCAAATCTGGCAATTTTGTTGTAGCATAGCTCTAGTTTGGAGGTAAGAGAGGATGAAAGAT
The DNA here is from genome assembly GCF_019279795.1 of Protopterus annectens. Taxonomy (NCBI): domain Eukaryota; kingdom Metazoa; phylum Chordata; order Ceratodontiformes; family Protopteridae; genus Protopterus; species Protopterus annectens. Next base: position 506,673,081 of record NC_056736.1, read on the forward strand.
TAGTTAGCAGGGGGGCACCGTATAGGAGGGCAGGAAGGAGGAAGGTAGAAGCAAGGGTTAGTCTAGTGTGAGGAGAGAGGAAGTGGTTGTTTCTATACAATAGACCAAGTTTTATGTTTGTTTTTTTGATGTTCAGTTGGATATGTGAATTCAATTTTAGTTGATCATCGATAGTGACACCAAGAAATTTGGAGGAGGATATGATTTCGATAGAGGAGTTATTAAGGCTGGAAATTTGGAATGACTGTTTGTCGAGAGAGGAGGATTTAGAGGGAGAGAAAAGGAGTATCTTAGTTTTGTTGGCATTTAGGGAGAGGTGGTTTTGTAGCATCCAGTTTTCAGTGGTTGAGAAGGCACTTTGGGTTAGTGCTTGGAGGTCTGTTAGGTTAGAAGCAGAGCAGATTAATGTTGAATCATCAGCGTATTGTACGATTTTAGTGTTGGGGATGGCCTTGTAGAAGTAATTTATGAAGATATTAAATAGTAGTGGTCCGAGTATGGAACCTTGAGGTACTCCAGTAGGTGTAAGAAGAAAAGTGGAGGTAGCTTGGCCCCATTTTACTGCTTGGGATCTGTTAGAAAGGTAGCTGGAAAACCAGGAAAGGGATTCTGAGGAAAGGTTGAGATTTGATAAGTGGTTTAGGAGGTGGGAATGAGAGATGGTATCAAAAGCTTTGGATAAATATAGAGGGACAGTAGATACTATATTACCAGAGTCATGGGCAGAGTTAACTGAGTGCAGGAAGGAGAGAAGGGCAGTGTTAGTACTATGTCCTGGGCGGAAGCTGTGTTGGGTAGGAGAGAGAAGCTGGTGCTTGGTGAGGAATGGCAGGAGTTGTAGGTGGATACATTTTTCTAGGATTTTGGATATAGGGGAGAGAATGGCAATAGGGCAGAAATTTGTGACTGAACAGTTTTTGCCACCTTTGTGGAGAGGTAGGATGTAAGTGGTACGCCAAAGTTTGGGTACATAGGATTCAAGTAAAACCTATTGATTAGGATGCTGATGGGAAGAGCAACAGAGTCACAGGCAATTTTTAGGAAGGCAGATGAAATGTTATTGGGGGCATTGGAGCAGGGCTTTAGTTTAAGAAGGAGTTTTTTTATTTGGTTGGTAGATACTGGTTTTAGTTTGAAAGAGGGCGGTTGAGAACAGTTTGAGGAAGACTGAATAGTGGCAGGAGATATGTGATTGTTGGAAAAAGTTTTAGTTAGCTCAGCAATGGAAGAGGTAAAGAAGGAATTAAATAGTGAGGCTATTTCGAGGTCAGTTTTGCTGGTATCTGTACAGGGGTTATTTTTAGTACCAGGTCTGAGGAGTGATTTGATGGAATTCCAGAATAGTTTAGGGTTTCTAGCATGGTTTTCTTGAAGTTGAATGTAGTAAGATTTTTTGTCTTTAATGATTTGTTTCTTGCAAAGATTTCTTAGCTGCTTGTATTTAAGGAGTGATTCAGGTTTTTTTTGTTTGTAGTAGGGTTTCCAGGTTTTATCTCTAAGGAGCATTAACTTTTTTGTTTCTTTGGTGAGCCAAGGGAAGGTTTTTGCTTTAAGTCTTATAGTTCTAGTTGGGGCTAGAGAGTTAAGGACTGTTAAGAATGTTGAATTGAAATAGTGGACGGCTTCATCTAGTGGTAGAAGTTTTAAAGGCTTCCAGTTGATTTGTTTAAGCGAGTCAGAGAAGGAAGTAGGGTTGAAATTTGAGTGGTTTTGAGTGTAAGTGTAGAGGTTGGAGTGGGGGGGGAGAGGAAGTAGCTCGTATGGCAAAGGCAGGGAGGTGGTCTCCTAGAGGGTCTGAAGAGGTGTCAGTAATATCAGTAACAGGTATAGTAACATCTGAAACTAGGCATTAACACTAGAGCATTCAAAAGTTTTGTATTTCATAACAGTCGATAAACTAGAATAGAGCAGCTAAATGTAAACAATGGAACTACTAATTTAAAAGAAAATAACACAAGCTAGTATTAAGTTTTTCAACTAAACATGTAACAAATATAGCCTAAAACATTGTGTCCATAGTTCTATGAGCAGTAAAAACATTTAGCTCTAATTCAGCAGTTAGTGCATATACAACTATAGCCAGAGTTCAGGGAACAGAGAAAAAAAAAACATTTTGCTCTTATATAGCATCAGGCAAAATTCCTTCAAGATACTAGGCACAAAACAGAAAAACTGAATACCAATAGGTAGATTATTACAACTTACTATTAACAAGGTAGGTATCCTGAGACTAGAATAGATACTGAAAGCTATGCCAGAATGCCAAACACGCTACTGTTGTTAATAAGCGCATGGGTAATTGTAAAACCACGGCAAGGTTATAAATTTATTTTTCTTGTTACAGAGGGAGTCCTACCACAAAATGGCTATAAATACTACACCGGAGTACTACTTACAGGCTCTGGCTGTATATAAGCACAAGGTGTGTGTAAAATCCCAGCAATTTTCTTTTAACAATTTGGCAGTCCTGTGACTATAAGGTGCACCGGAGTGCTATACCCGTTACTTCCACTTAATTAGCATAGGTGAGCTGTAAAAACATCAGCAAAGATCATCGTTAAGTCTTCTTTTAACAGCAGGATAGTCCTGCAACTGAAGTTGCGACTGTAAACTGGACCGGTATATATAAACAACACTACAACCGTTTGGCAACAGGAGGGGGACTAGAAACATAAGCAAGCCTAGGTTGGAAGACAGCACATGCTGTTGAATCGCAGAGTAGAGTCAGATGCAGTTTCTAGGCACCTTTGAAAGGTACAAGATAAGCAAAGTAATTAGAACCGCCTAAAATACAGTCTATGTCATCCAAATAACCAGGCGACACAAGAACCAAGCAGATTAAAGAGCAAAACAACAAAAATTTTCCCTTTTGTTTTGTTTTTAGCAGGGCAGTCCTGCAACTGAAGTTGCAACTTGAACTGCCTAAAATACAGTCTATGTCATCCAAATAACCAGGCGACACAAGAACCAAACAGTTTAAAGAGCAAAACAACAGTAATTTTCCTTTGTTTTTTAGCAGAGCAGTCCTGCAACTGATGTTGCAACTTGATCTGCCTAAAATACATTCTATATCATCCAAATAACCAGGCAACACAAGAACCAAGCAGTTTAAAGAGAAAAACAACAGTAATTTTCCTTTTTTTACAGCAGGGTAGTCCTGCAACAGTAGTTGCGACTTAAAAAACTGAACCGGGGTAAATAGTCTACGCTACAGCCGACAGAATGGGCGTGGGGGACTATGAAACCTAAGCAAGCCTAGGTTGGAAGAGAGTACTTGCTGTTAGGTTGCTGAATAGAGTCAGATCCAGTTTCTAGGCACCTTTGAATGGTATAAGTTGAACAAGTAGTTTGGACAACCTAAATTCTAGTCTATTGCATACAAATAGACAAGCGACACAAGAACCAAGCTGTTTGAAATGCTAGGCAGGTTCCTGGCTTTGCGCTGAATCAGTTAAAGCACCGCTGTGAGTGCAACAGAAAAGATAATTTACAAGGTTCCTAAGCGGCTGTATTGTAAGGCGTTATAGTTCAATAAACTATCTTATAAAAAAGAAAAACCAGTAACCAAAGAACATGGCATAACAATACTTTAAGTTACACAGAAACAATAAAAGCTGTAATACACTTACATTTAAAAACTAATGTAGAGGCCAGGGAACGCTCAGCAGCCACGTGAAGAGTAGGAGATTTAAAGATGGTGCCTCCAGGGAGCTAGTTCCATATAATAGGTTTAGAGCGGATGTTGGAAGGTAGGGGGGAGGAGCAAAGTGGGGAAAAGCAGATGCAGATCGGAAGACTAGGCTAGGGAGTGGGTGCAGGATAGAAAGAGATGCCAAGGAAGGAGATAGAAACAATAGATCTAATAAAGGATGAGAGGAGGAGGTCAGGTCACCTTGTAAAGAATCGAGGAGGTAGTATGGGGAGTGGAGGGAGATAGAGAAAAGTAAAAAGAATAATAGAAGATAGAGTAGGAGGAGGTCAATATAACTTGTGTGTACTGAGCACAGAAACAGGGTTAGTACCCTGATGAATTAATAGGGAGAGTAAACTGTAAGGGTGCAGATTGAAAGAAGGGAGGGAGATAGGATAGTGAGTGCAGGATAGGTAGAGTATCTAGGAGAGGAAGGTACTAGCAGGGAGGAAAACAATCAGTAGAGAAGAAGGAAGACCAAGGGAAGGTAAGAAAACAGGTAATGTCAGTGAGAGAAGGCAATGAAAAATTAAAAGGCAGAGGGAGAGCAAGGGCTTGTATACGGCTAGAGAAGAAGAGGAAGAGGGCTAGATACTAGGGTTATAAGACTATAGTAAGTGGAAGGTAGAGCAGTCGGAGTGAATTGGAGTAGAATAGTAAATAATGAGAGGAAAGAGGAGAAGTGAGTGAAATTAGAAGTGGGTAAGGACAGCCATCTTGTAGTCAAATCTGTAATTATTCAGAGTTGAGACTACAGTAGATGGGTGGAAGTAGACAAAAGAAAAAGTAAGTTTGAAGGGAAAGGCTAGAGGAAAATAGAAATTCTGAGAAGGCTGGGATGACTAGAGAGAGAGTGAATGGTGTATAAAAAAGGCAAGCGGGGGGGGGGCGGGGTATGGCTGCTGGCTGCTATGGCAGTTAAAAAAGGACACCTAGCAACTATCACAACACTAACAAGTGCATTTGGGGGAAGATATAATAATTATTATTTGACATACAATCTTAGTTTAGCTTGGCTTTTGATCCAGGGGGGGGACTTTGGTTACCCAGGTGAAGAGCTGGACAAGCAGAGGTAGGTCAGTGACTAAAGTTGGTCTTGGAGTCCAGTAAGACACAGCCGGAGGTAGAGGAATTAGATAATAGAAGTATGCTCAAAATGTTAGTTTAGCTTGGCTTTCGATCCAGGGTGTTACTTTGGTTACCCAGGTGAGGAACTGGACAAGCAGAGGTAGGTCAGTGACTAAAGTTGGTCTTGGAGTCCAGTAAGACACAGCCGGAGGTAGAGGAATTAAGTAATTGAAGTATGCTCAAAATCTTAGTTTAGCTTGGCTTTCGATCCAGGGGGGTACTTTGGTTACCCAGGTGAGGAGCTGGGCAAGCAGAGGTAGGTCAGTGACTAAAGTTGGTCTTGGAGTCCAGTAAGACACAGCTGGAGGTAGAGGAATTAGGTAATAGAAGTATGCTCAAAATCTTGGATTAGCTTGGCTTTCGATCCAGGGGGGTACTTTGGTTTCCCAGGTGAGGAGCTGGACAAGCAGAGGTAGGTCAGTGACTAAAGTTGGTCTTGGAGTCCAGTAAGACACAGCCAGAGGTAGAGGAATTAGGTTACAGAAGTATGCTCAAATTTGAAAACTAATGTAGAGGTCAGGGAACGCTCAGCAGCCACGTGCAGAGTAGGAGATTTAAAGATAAAACAATAAAGTGTGGACTGGTTTGTTGTTCTCCAGGTGCTTTTCTTGGATTTTGTTGGATTTGGTTCTAAGTTTTTTTTTTTGTGTGTATGACCCTGTCAAATGCTAAAGTTAAATCTATATAAATCACAGCACAGCACAATTTTTCATTCATAGCTGTTATTATATTGTTATAGAACATTGTGTTACAGGTGGGAATAGATCTATTTTCAACATATGCATGCTGATATATGATTTCAAGTCCCAACATTTCCAGTTCTGAAAATAACTTATCCTGTATTACCTTCTCCATTATTTTTCCACAACATGAAAGTAGACTTAAGGGTCTATATGATTCTGGGTTCTTCCTACTCCCCTTTCCCTTAAAGGCAGGTTTAATAAGTGCATGTCTCCAATCTTCTGGAATCTCCCCATATTTATATGACCTAGTGAATAATAGATATCATGGAAGTGTAAGTTCTTGCTGAAGTGCTCCCAGGTCATTGTTGCTTAATCTGTCTCCTCCCTGCACTTTGTTTGGATCCAGTTTGCACAGCTCGTTTTCAATATAATCTAATTTTATTCCAGTATCTGGGGTTACCTGGATGTCACTAAGACAAAGTACCACCCCTTTTGTGGAGCCAAACTATTTTGTATACGATTTTGTAAATATATCTATAATCTGTTGTGTCTGAGAATAAATGTTAGAATCTGCACACAGTTTATCAGTTTGTGTATCTTTACACCTTCCACATCTTATGTATCTATAAAAAGTTTTCCTATTATGCTCAATATCTTTATATACATTTTCTTCAAATGTTTCTTGATCTTTTCTAACACTATGCTTAATCTGTTTGTCCAGCTTGTTTATTTCAGTTTTCAAAGCTGTAGTTTGACCTCTCTTCCATTTCTTATATTTTTTTGTCTTTCACCTTAATCAGGTATCTTGTTCTTATGGAATTATACCCCTTTGATGTTGTGTGCCTAGATCCTGATGTTAACATTTTTTTTTACTTTTTTGCACTCAAACAATTTTTCTTTCAAAACTTTCCACATTTCATTTGCAGTTTTTCCACTAAACACCTCACTCCAGTTAGTTTTATATAGTAAATGTTTTGCTTCCCTATAATCTGTAATTAACCTTCTGTTCATTGGCTTAGATTTTAGTTTGGCAGAAATATCTAGCAACAAATTAACCTTAATAACCCCATGATCACTGCACATCAATGGTGGTAAAACTTGACTTGAAGTTACAGTAATTTCTTTGGGAACACAAACAATATCCAGTATATTCTGTCCCCTGGTATTTTTTTTTACAATCTGAAGCATTTGTTGTTCCTGAATATACTCTGTGAATAATGTCTTTACTAACATTGTTGAATCAATATTATTCCAGTCTGTTTCTGGTAAATGTAAGTCCCCAGCTAATATTATTCGTCCCTCCTGTGTTTCATGTAAGAAATGTATGAATTCATCCAGGCCATCTGCACTTGACTTTGGTGGTCTATACACTCCAACAATTGTTATATGTTCCAGGGTTGTCTTTATTGTCACAGTTAGTCTATACTATTGGTGTTATCATTGAACATGCAATAATCACAGGTCTCACAGCTATCTTTAATCCCTATCATAACACCTCCACCTGATTTTTTATTAGAATGTCTGTTACAGTAAAAACATTTATACCCTGTCAGAACTGGTAATGGTGAGTAAATCTCCAATATCACACAGCCATACTGTTTCTCAAAGGATCCAAGCTAAGGGTGCAACAGTACAAATTCCACTTACCCACAGATCTCTGTGCCTGCTGGATGTCACCACATAGATGGACACAGGTGAGCAGGTGCTGTAATGTATCATTTTGTCAATGCATGTATAGACAGGTTAATTTGTCACTGCTTATAGGTATGCTTATGTAACTGTAACTGTAGCCAACCACCCTGTATCCAACCACCCTGAAACCACCATCCTTTCTCCTATTTCACCACCTCACCCTTGATGTATCTCTAACACTATTCCCCTGCCTTGTCTACCTCTTCCCTTCCTCTATCTCCAACCACGCTTAATTCTTACAGTCTCAAAACAACCTACCTGTCTAGTCTGTCTCCTATACTCTACCTCCCCTACATCTCCTACTAGCCATTCTTACTTTTCTTTCTTGTTTCCAAACTCCTATACAACTAGATCCTACCCACTTTAAATAAGCATCTGCCTATTAACTTATTTTGCTCTAAGCAGCTAAAATAATATTGTAACTAGTCACATTTTCTTCTGCTAATTGTTTAAAACCTTGTTTGTAACAACTCACATACTTGTCTGCCAATTGTTAATACTCTGTATAATTGAATTGCCTGAGGAGCTTTTTTTCTCTCTCCAGATCTCTGCTTGTAAGATCCTATAGCTGATTGTTACTACTATGTTACTAAAATTTAATAAATTGTTTTCTAGTACAGAGGAGCTTTTCTCCCTGGGTCTCTGCTGAAAATGAGCCAAAAGCTCAGCCAGACTAACCTGGTTAACAAGTGTAAAATGAATAAATAAATAAAATAAAACTGTAAGCAGCCACATATGGCCAAACTGGTAAATGTACACACATAGCTAGGATAATTACAGTTATCCAACTGCTAGGATACTAGATGCAGATAACAGTATGGAGCAGTATCACACTGCAGGCCACAGATGGTGGACAACACAGGCCTAGTTTGTGTAATGCAGAAGTACTGTGCCTGCAGTCACCCATACAACAGACTGAATGTGTGGTGTGTGTGATAAGTACTGTGATCTACAGTATGTAAGAGTAGATAGGTAGGGGTTCTAGTCTCACTACAGGCCACTGGATGTGTGCCTGTGTCAGAGCTTGTGTATTTGTATCTCCCTGCAAATGAGCACACATGCCTTCATGGGCTATCCACCAGCAATGGACATATATTTTTTGGCCCTGTAACTTGTTGCTAGCTTCCACATTGCCCTCTTCTACAAGGCCTGATGATGTCAGCCACCTTAAGACTACTAGCTGAGAGGGTAATGCCAGATGTAAGCCATGGTGCATGTGATAAGTACCGTGATCTATAGTGTATAAGACTAGATAAGTAAGGGTTCTAATCTCTGTCTAGCCCACTGTGTATGTGACTGTGTCAGAGTGTGCGTGTGTGTGTGTGTGTGTGTGTGTGTGTGTGTGTGTGTGTGTGTGTGTGTGTATGTGTATGTTCTCCCTGTAAATGAATGGACATGTCTTTATGGGCTATCCACCTGCAATGGTTGTACACTTTTTGGCCCTGTAACTTACTACTAGCTTCCACACTGCCTTCTTCTACAAGGCCTGATGGTGTAACCCACCTTAAGACTACCAGCTGACAGTGTAATATTGGATGTAAGCTGTGGTGCATGCAACAAGAACTGTTGTTTATAGTATATGACTAGATAGATAGGGGTTCTAATCTCCCTGCAGCCCACTTGTGTGTGTATAAAGCCATATGGCATAACCTTGGTAGTCTAGACATGTGTAGGGTTTTGCAGTATTTTATTTGTAGCAGATGATGTGGTCCCCCAAAGGAATGACCACAACAAGGCCTGCGTATGTCATCAGGCATTATATGTCCCAAAATGATAGTACTAGCAGACATGATGAGTATTCTATGCACCATATACTGTGATCTGTAGTATGTATCATTACATAGGTAAGTGCGCATACCTACATACAGCCAACCTGCACTATGTATGTGCCTTGCCATTTCCTATATGCACTGATTAGAAGTGGTGCTAGCCTCAATGTAGCCATGTGTTTGTGTCAGCTTGTTAGAGAATTTTACAACATGTTATGGAACCATGAGACATATGGATTGGACAAAGAGAGTACTGTAGCCTTTAACTGTCACTGGTTGGAAAGATATGGATGCATTCACTGTTGTACAGCCAATACCAACAGGTTTGGAACTTACATATCAGACTGGCACTGGTATACTGAATGTGGCAATCATCATAGATATCACTGTGTACAATGGCACCCTTGCCATGTCACTGCACAGGCATATTGTACAACTGTAGCAGCTACACAGGTTCCAAGGTACACCGATACATATCATAGAGAACATGTCCTATGGAGTCCATGTCAGAACCGTATATGAGCAGTCTGTCTCTGAAATGCTTTGATGGGGATGTGTATGGATCCATACAGGGAGGTGTCAGTTCCCACTGTGTACCTTCCGTGTATCCATGACAGGATTAACACATGTCACCTGTGCAACACACCAACAACAGCAGTGTGATATGCATAATACATGCTGGTGAGACAGGTATGTAACAAAGGCAGTACACCCTACATGAAACAGGCCCCCCATGCATGTCACTCACACATCTTCTGTGACATACATCATGTGCAGGTTACACATTGGGTTTCAGAACACAACAATCAAAACTCTTGCCAGGCAACTGTTGGTACTGGACACAGGCTATATGATGTAGATGCATCATCTCCATCAAAAAACTAGTGGTATTTATGAAGGGTAGCAGAACTTCTCACAGATTAGGGATGCATGAGTATGCTGAATGCCAACATTGTCCATGTTAGCTTGTTATACACATATGAACCTATGGAGCCATGCAGTTATAATGCCGTACCTTGCTGTCAACATATGTCTGGTGTGCTGACATGCCATACTGTGCTGCTTTTTCCCACTGTGTATCCATAGGTTGCCCCAACAGACTCCTGTAACATAAACATAAACAGGCCAGTGACACACCCATCATTGTGTAACTATGCAGCCAGTTAAACAACATACAACATGAGGAACACATAAGGTACACAAATGTATGTGGCATACACATGAAAAATGCCAGCATACAGTATCTCTCATTAACCCCTGCAAGTGGCATGGTGAACCAACACCACATTACAGAAGTACATGTTAAAGAAGTACAATGGGTTTCTATAAATCATTTCTCAACTTCTCATCCCTTTTGCACCCTATTTACAGTTCCCTCCATAAAGCAACAACAATGCACCATTTAAAATATTTCTAATCCACCTTACTTCTCTAATAAGAGCCTATCTTAGCTTACTGTGATGGTTTCACTTTCAAAAAGATTGTCTCACGCTTTAGTAAAGGTTACTGTAGTCACCCAATTACTGACATTATTGAGGCCAGGCAGTTCAGGTACTTTTCCTGACAAGTTCCCGCCCCCAAAGAAACATCACCACGGCTGGCCTCTGATTCTAAGTAAAACAATGAAACCCACCCATTCTGTGATGTCACACCTGCCTTGGCCTTCCCCATACCCTTTCAGTGCTCAAATGGAGCTGCTGGAGGTAGGAAAGTTCTTTTTCTGCTTTTGTTTGTAGTACGCAGTGTTTTTGCATTGGAACCACTTGTGCAAGTCTCTCCCTACAGCAGCTTGTTTTACGGCTTACTAATTGGTGAGTGTGATATTCCTTTTCTAAATTCATTGCTTTAGGTTGTTTTCTCAATAATGTTTTGCTGCAATAATCCTGGCATTTCTCTGTAGTTCACATGTGCATCCAAAAAACGTAAACGATTACCTGATTGGGTCATGTTTGCACAAAATTGCTGTGGGTGCATGTGTGGACTTTGCATTGAAACTCCAAAGCTTCTGTCTGGCCCCTTACCTTTACAAACAATAAAATGAATGGCTGAATTAAAGAGACTTAAATATGAAAGGGCTTACCAGTAGCATTTTTAAACATTGTAGAATATTAAAATATTTTTCATACAGCCATTCATTTTATTTTTAATTTATTTTGATTATATTTCTGGTGTTTAACTTTGTTTTTTATGTATTTGCTGTGTTACTATTCTAAATGTCTTTAGTCGTTGCTGTGCCGTTTGTTTCTGAGCTGGTGCATGTGGTCTTGGTTGCCAATAGCAACCAATTTCCTTTATTGCTCTGTCTGGCCCTTTACTGCTTTGCCTTTATAAATAATAAGATGAACGGCTGTATGACAAAGAGTTTAATAATAAAATGCGCTTACCACTTGTTTTTGTGGAATATTAGTCTTTTTCATACAGCCGTTCATTTTCTGAGAACATGTGTATTGTGTCCAGTGGATAGAGTAAATATTGACCTGCTTGTAAGTAGAGATATAATTCACTACTAATAATATTAAAAACTACTTATTAAGTTGTGCGCAATTTGAAGATGTGGTTACTGTTAATGCCTAGTAGTTTTGAGTCATCTTGAATTTTAGTACTCAAGTTAATGTTGGAATTATAAAGGATTTCACATGGACCTGAACCAATTGCTTACTGATGGCTGATATTATTGGTCCTGCCTCAAAACTATGCTTGATTTTGGCTCAAAATTTTGCTCTGTTCATAATGAGAAAATGTGGTGGAGTAGTATAAAAACCACAATAAGTAAAGCTATGTACTTGTTTTTACTTCATTAAGAAAATGCATGGCAATTCAAGTCACCTTCTGCCAGCTTTCTAATTTTGTACTACCAGTTTTTAAAATGTAAGCAAACGAAAAATGCTTAAGGCAACACCACTGTGAAGAAAATGACTTAAATCTGAAAAAAAAAAACAGTATACTAAGTAAGTGCTTCCAGTACAGTGTTCCGTTTCTGGAACAGTGGTGTTGTCTTAAGAGTTTTTCATTTGTCGAACCGTGGTGTAGCCTTAAGAGTTTTTTTGGATATTGTCACTTCCTTGAGGTACTTCATGTTAGACTGTTCTTGTTTTTGAAAAGTTTGGATTTAAGAATGTCTCCAATTTTATTGCTTTTTTTTCTGGTTATATTTGGCTTTTTCTCCGATTTTGGAGATAAGAGGTTGAGCGATGATCCTGCTGTTGTAGGAAAACTCAAACTTGATTAACTGTTAGATGAATTGAGTATATACCGGACAACTGTGCCACCCTATATGCAAGATAAACGCTATTACTTTATGGATGTTTTCATCAAATAGAGGACTGTATAGCAAGCATGAAATTACCACACATGGAAGCTGTGTGCTTGTTTGTATCAAGCCACTTCTCTCTTAAGTGTCTTGGCTTAGAAGTTTATTCTGTCTCTATTTTAGTGTTTCTTTGCAAAACGTGACAGATTGTAGTTAACAAGTAATGGTAACTGTTACAGTTGCCAATTCTTACCTCTGAAAAGGCATGCTGTTGAGTTGTTAGTCTGAGTAAACCTACCCATTTATCAGGTTATTTGTATTAACCAGGTAGCTGATTCAGTCTTTAAACTCTTTTCGGCCTCAAAACCGTGATGTTCACCCTAACATCAACAAATAATGATGCACTGCTTGATCAGACCATTGTTTAGCAAATCTCTAGGTGAAATGTCCTTCAACTTGGTGCTTTAGAGATTAAGAAGTATTGCAGATTAGTCAGAAGCTGCTAGACCACAGTACAGAGCAATACCTACCTGTACCTCCTTGTAGGACCAATACCTACCTGTACCTCCTTGTAGGACAGTGGATAAGCAGTATGAAAGCAACTGCAATATAACTGCAAATGTATTGCTATGAAATGGTTCCTTAACTAAAATTCCCACAGTCATCATCACTAAGAAGTGTGATCAGTAGACACATTGCATGACACTAACAAGTGTGATCAGTAAGCACATATTAATTTACACTGTAATGCAGCTGTATTTACAAAAACTGAGTTATTTATGTACTATCATATGTACGCAGAATTCTATAAAATGTCAGTGCCAAGTAGTTCAGTTCATGCATAACTGAGGAGTGTGCATTTATGAAATCCATTTATTAATTATTATGAATTTTATTATCCATTATTTATTATTTATTATGAATTATTATGATGAATTTATGCAATTCATTCATGAATACCAGAGCTGTTTGAAGCCTGCTGCAATGGAGATTTGTTAATTCTAGTAATATTAACACCAAGGACATGGCTGTCAGGAAATCAATGGATCTTAGCATGTGGGGGTTGAGAAATAGGGTGGGGGAGTGTTGTTTTTAATGATGAGCCTGGTGTGTTAACGTGCATGAATGAAACTATATCTGCTTGCTTGCAAAATTTTTTCCTTGTTTTTTTTTTTTTTTTTTTGAAACGTGGTTTTTGGGGTTGATATTTGTGGCCCCTTTCAGAGAAAATATAGAGAAAAGTAACAGTACTGTCCAGGGCCAAGAATAAAGCTTCTATGGGACCTGACAATATCCCTGGCTGTGTTCTACATGAACTACAGAGTGAACTGGCACCTCACCTGTGTGTCCTGTTCAATCACAGCCTCACCTCAGGCTTTGTCCCTACCGAATGGTGCACTGCTACATTCATCCCTCTCAACAAAGGAGGAGTGACTACAAACACTGGGAACTATCGCCCCATTAGCCTGACAAGTCTGATATGCAAAGCTATGGAATGCATCATCATGGCCCTAATAAACAAGAATACAGGGAATCTCCAAACTCGATCCCACACAGTTTGGTTTTGTGAAGGGCAGAGCATGCCTGCTCAACTTGGTTGACTTCTTTGAGTCCGTCACCAGAGCTGTGGATGAAGGCAAGGTGGTTCATACTGCCTACCTTGATCTGGCCAAGGCCATTGATACTGTTCCCCACTCAAGAATCATAGAAAAAATCACTAAGCTAGGCATCAACCCCTATATCACTAGGTGGGTTACAAACTGGCTCACACGTAGAACCCAAAGTGTGAAAGTAACTGACTCCAAGTCAGACTGTCGCTTAGTCATGACTGGAGTCCCACAAGGTTTGGTCCTGGGTCCTCTCTTGTTTTGTATCTACTTCTCTGAAGTCCAGGCCAAAATGAAGTGAGACTGGCTGACAAAGTCTGCAGATGATTGCAAGTTGGGAGCTGTTATTAACTCCCGGAGTGATGTTGACATCCTACAGAAAGGCCTCACTGAGACGAATAACAGGTGCCAGAACCATGGTCTTTAGATCAATGACAAACAATTTGTCATCATTCCCTTTGGGAAAAACCTGGTTTACCATAACATCATTACCACAATCAACAGAACATGCTGGAGGGCCAGGTTCATAACCTCAGTGACTACCCATGCTATGGAATAGACTTCCCATACATGTCAAACAGAGCAATCTTGAGTGGATGGGAAATAGAAAATTCACTCCGGGGATCACCCCAATGGCTCTACTCGACAGAGGCACTGGGAACTAAGGTCAGGTGGCATGCTACCAGGGTAATCCTATGGACTGACCTGGTATAGGCCCCAGGGCCATTAGCCTAGCAGACACTTATGAACCTACGTATAGAGCCTTGGGGGAACACCTATTGCAACTCGTAATAAAGGAGAGAGTTCTTGTCGTCATTGCACTGCTTGTTGTCTATTTGTTAAGTAACTCTGAAACCAGAGAAGGGTGGGTTTACTAAGATTTAGTTCGGAAAAGGATATGAGTTTTTCATGGTTAACCATGTCGAAAGCCTTGGTGAGGTCAAGAAAGTCAGCAGAGACATACTTGTCGTTATTTCTGTGAGTGTTAACTGTGTGTTTGAATGTCATAAGGGCTGTTGTTGTGCTGTGGATAGCTCTAAAGCCATTTTGGATATTGGTGAGAAGGCTATGGGTGTTAAGGTGTTTCATAATTTGTGTGTACACACTTTCCCAGTATTTTGTACAGAGGAGAGAGTATGGCTATGGGTGATAGTTTTAGCTTTTTGGAGTTACCACCTTTATGGAGTGGAATGACATGAGACACTTTCCAGATTTGTAGAACTAGGTTTTCAGATATAGAACGGTTGCTGAGAATAGATATTGGGTATGCTATGGCATCGGCAGTTAGTTTTAGGAATTCAACAGGGAATTTGTCAGCAGCTAAAGTGGTAGGTTTTAATTTCCTGAGGAGGTTCCTGATTATGTCCATAGGAATGGGGTGGTAGTTAAAGCAGTTATTATTAGGATGGAGTTGGGATGGTAGGTTTGAGGATGAACAGGTCTGAGTGTTTGCAAGTGTGAGGATTGATTTAGTGATTTTTTTTTTAAATATGGAGGAAATATTAATTGTAGTATCTGTTAAGGTTGGAGGGGGAGTTTCTGATTTTCCAGGGTGGAGAATATTGTTAATTGGTGACCAAAATTTTTTGGGGTTGTTTTGATATCTAGATTGGATATTGTGGAAGTAACTAGTTGTGTCTGTTTTGACACATTTTCTTTGCTTTGTTACAGAGTTCAAGGAAAACCTGCCTGTCTATAGGTGCTGCAGTTTTGTGCCAAAGGGCTCAGGCTGTATCTCTGCATTTTAGCAGAGCTGTAGTCTCTTTGCTCATTCAAGGGGCATGATTAGATATGGTTCTGATGGTTCAAGGGGGAGACAGGGAATCTAGGATGTATAGGAAGGTGGAGTTAAATTATTGTACTGCTTCATCTAGTTTTAGGCATTTGAGAAGAGACCAGTTGCAGGCTTTGAGCGTATTAATTAAAGCTTGTTGTATCGAAGTTTTTTTTTTGCTTCTTATCCTTTGGTAGTTAGTGGGCTTTACCTGATAGGTACGATGTCTAATTGCAAATGTGGGGAGGTGGTCACTCAGGCTGTCAGGGAGACAGCCTGATTGTCTTATAAAGGTTCCTCTGTTTGCGAGAATCCAGTCAAGTACTGACTGTCTGTTTGTTGACTTGTCAATTCTAGTAGCAGACTGGATGAGCTGGGAAAATCCATGAAGGTTGGTGAAGTTGGTGGGGGAAATGGAGTTACAGGCTAGCCAATCAATGTTAAAGTCCCCCAAGATGATGGTTTCAAGTTGGAGGACATCAGATGTCCAATAGAGTAGGGTCTCCAGTGTAGTTATGTTATTTCCACATTGTACGAAGCAATTAATTATGGCTATACTTTTTTTAGAGTTGATTTTTAATTTTGCAAGCAAAATTTGTGCATTGGCTAATGGTGGTGTGCTTATATCCAGGTTATCCACATTTAATTGATTTTTAAACATCAAGGCTGCGCTACCTCCCTTTTTAGTTGTCCGATCTTTACATAGGACATTATAGCCTGAGGCAAGAATTCCATTGTCGGAGATACCAGGTTTCAGCAAAGTTTCAATTAGTAATAAGAGGTCAAGGGAGTATAAGGACAGAGTAGCATGTAGATCATGCACTTTTTTGGTAATGTTTCCGATGTTCGTATTAAGTATCACTAGGTTGTTAGCCTGTCAAGGAATATTGAGTATATTAGGAGAGTGATTTTTATTACATATGTAGGAGTTTTTATCAGTTGGGCTGGAGTTAGGGTGAATGTCTCCACTGACTGCTACTCTAGCTGCGATATTGGTTTTAGTTTGGGTGAGGTTATTTATGTACTTGTCGTATTTGGTGGATAGTTTGTTGGTAAGATGAGAGAGAAGGATAGGTTTGAGGGTGTGGAGAAAGATATGCGTTTCTAGGTCACTTGTGGTACTGGTCGGGTAGTGAGGTGTAGATAGTGTGGAGTAAGTGATAAATGTGGCTGGGTAAGGTAATGCTTGAAATAGAGTGTTATGGTAGGAGGTAGTATGTGCAAGTAATGAGTACTGTAAGTAGTACTGACTGTGTGTAAGTACTTAGCTGGGGCATTTAATGTGACCTATAACCTGTACAATCTAATTGAAAAACTGACAAATCTGTTAGTGGAAATAAAAAAATAAATCAATAAGAAAAAGTGCAATACGCTGGTTGCATAACTGTGGACAGCCTTAAACTAATACTTTGTTGTATGTGCACACCCTTAAAGTAATAATTTGTTGAAGCACTTTTTCATTTAATGACAACATTTAGTCTTCTTGGGTAGGAGTCTATCAGCATGGCACATCTTGACTTGGCAATATTGGCCCACTCTCACTGGAAATAGCTCTCCATGTCTGTTAGATTGGGAGGGCACCTGTTGTGCACAGCTCTCTTCAGGTCACCCCACATATTTTTGATTGGATTGCTGGGCCATCTCAAAATTTTAATTTTCTTCTGGTGAAGCCATTCTTTTGTTGATTTGGATGCATGCTTGGGGTCAT
The DNA here is from genome assembly GCF_019279795.1 of Protopterus annectens. Lineage (NCBI taxonomy): Eukaryota > Metazoa > Chordata > Ceratodontiformes > Protopteridae > Protopterus > Protopterus annectens. The sequence goes on from NC_056736.1 coordinate 506,690,383, forward strand.
TGTTGTGTTGAAAGGTGAAATTCCTTTTCATCTTCAGCTTTCTAGCAGACACCTGGAGGTTGTGGGCCAAAAGTGTCTGGTATTTAGAACTGTTCAGAATTCCCTCCACCTTGAGTAAAGCCCCAGTTCCAGCTAAAGGAAAGCAACCCCAAAGCATGATACTGTCACCACCATGATTCACCATGGGGATGGTGTTCTTTTGGTGATGTGAATTGTTGTTTTTAAGCCAAACATACCTTTTGCAATTGTGGCCAAAAAGTTCAACCTTGGTCTCATCAGAGTAAAACACCTTTTTCCACATGCTTTTGGGTGACTTGATGTATTGTTTTGCAAATTTTAGCCAGGCCTGGATGTTTTTCTGTATATGAAAAGGCTTCCCTCTCGCAACCCTACTCCATAGTTCAGACATATGGAGAGTATGGGAGATTGTTGTGACATGTAGTATGCAACCAGTACTTGACAGACATTCCTGCAGCTCCTTAAGTGTTGTTGTAGGTCTCTTGTCTGCCTCCCTGACTAGTGTTTGTCTTGTCTTTTCATCAATTTTGTAGGTTCATAGGCTCATAGGTTCTAGGTACTAGGCTATCGGCCCTAGGGCCTATACAAGCCCAGCCAAAAAGGTACCCTCGCTTTTGCCACCCAAGAAAATTATTTTCCTATGCCACTGTCAAGCAGAGCCACAGAAGTGATCCCCGGGGTGAATTTCCTATTTCCCATCCAATCATCAAGATTTTTCTTGAAGAGTACTAATGAGGAGCTTTGTTCGATATAGATAGGTAGTTTATTCCAGAGTATGGGAAGTCTCTGGGACAGGAATCTATCCCTACAGCATGTTCTGTTTATTGTGGTGACAAGGTTTAGGTCCCTAGAGCATGTAGCTTGGAGGGATTGGGACTTCTTTAAGTGGAGCATGTCCAACAGCTCTGGGTTCGACATAGCTTTGTATGTTAGGCAGAGATCACCTCTAAGTAGGCGATATGCGACGAAGTAAAGCTGGAGTTTTTTGAGATGGTCTGCGTAGGGCATCTGTTTGAGGCTGATAATCCTCTTTGTGAGGTATTTCTGCAGCCTTTCCAGTTGTTGTAGATGTCTCGTGAGATACATACCAGAAGGGGAGTTGTACTCTATAATGGGTCTAATGAGTGATGAGTAGAGGAGAACAATGACCTCTTTTTTTCTGGATGAGAAACCTTTTGTGATGAGGTGTGCCACATAGAAGGATTTCCTGACTACTGTGGCGATGTGATTATCAAAGAAGAGACTAATGTCCACCTGTGTCCCAAGGTCACAATTTCGCTGTTAAGTATATTACCGCCTATGTTGTAGTTCATGGGTACAGAGGTTTTACCAAAGGGGATGACAGTGCAGTTTTTGGCATTGAGCTTGAGGATGTGGCTTTGACACCAGGCATCTGTCTCAGTGAGGCCCTTTTGTAGGATGTCCACATCGTTAGGAGTTTCGATAATGGCTCCTAGTTTGCAGTCATCTGTGAACTTCATTAGCCAAAAACCTTCTGTGTTAGCCTGTACTTCAGAGAAGTAGATACCAAACAGGAGAGGACCCAGGACTGAACGCTGTGGTACTCCACTTGTCACTGGTCTCACGTTGGATTTGGAGTCTGCTACTTTCACAGTGTGGGTTCTGTCAGTGAGCCAGTTGGCAATCCATCTTGTGACATAGGAATTTATACCTAGTTTAGTGAGTTTATCTATAATTCCAGAGTGGGGGATGGTGTCGAAAGCAAGATCTAGATAGGCTGTGTGAACCACCTTACCCTTGTCTACAGCTTTGGTGACTGCTTCAAAGAAGTCTATCAGGTTTAGGAGACATTATCTGCCTTTTACAAACCCGAACTGGGTGGGGTCCAGACTTTGGAGATTACCAATGTCTTTGTTTATAAGTTCCACGATTGTTCCATGGCCTTGCAGACCAGGCTCATCAGGCTAATGGGGTGGTAGTTCCCGGGGTCCATGGTGGCTCCCCCCTTGTGGAGTGGGATAACTATCACTGTGTGCCATTCAGCAGGTACAAAGCCTGTGGTGATGCTACGATTGAATGTGGTACTTAGTTGGGGTGCCGGTTCATTCTGTAGTTTGTGTAGAACGCAACCTGGGATGTTGTATGGTCCCATGGATGCTGTGTTCTTGGCTTTGGAGAGTGTGGTTTTTACCAGTGCATCCGTGATTACAGGAACTTTGCATTCTTCTGGTATAGAGATGGGATCTTTAGTGGGTGAGAGGGGAGTAAAGTTAGCACTGAACCTATCTGCCAGGATGTTGGCAATATCAGTTGGGTCTGTATATTTAGTGCCATTGTGCTGTAACTCAGAGCAGATCTGAGTGTTGCCATTGAGATTCTTGACATAGCTATAGAATGCTTTGTGGTTGTCTTTAGAATCAGTGACGATTTTATTTTCATAACTAGCTTTGGAGGATTTTATCAGAGATTGCATCTTCTTACTGAGGCTGACCAGGGAGCTCCTCCACTCATGGGATTTTACTCTCTTTTGCAACAGTTTCTTCCTTCTGTTGTGCAGTTTGTTTATAGCAGGGGACCACCAGGATGGCTTCCTTTAGCATCTTGGTTATGTTTGGGATAGCACAATCCATGCACTCGTGTAAGTGCTTATAAAGTGCAATTATGTAGGATTCAGTAGTCGTAACTATATTGTCCATCTGCATGGGTGTCATGAAGTTCACCACTTCTGTCTTAAGAAGCATGAAGTTGGCTTTGGAGAATTTTTTTACTGTGGTTTCCTTAACGGGGGTGGGGGCAGGATGTGGATGTCTAGGGTAATTAGCTTATGGTTGGATCGGACCAATGAGGCATTGACTTCAGGTGTGGAACCTGTTGATAATGACTAGGTCTAGGATATTGTTGCCCCTGGTGGGGGTGTGGATAAGTTGATCCAGGGCATTGGAGTTTATGAATTCCAGAAAGTGTTGAGCGAAGGAGTTGGTACCAGTTAATGGTGGGGTAGTTGAAAATGCCCATTATTAGGGTGTTTGGTTGAACCCTGATATTTTCCAGTACATCAAGAAAAGAGGAGTGGGAATCCTGGGGCATGGTGAAGGGTCTGTAGCAAGCTACAATTCGGATTGCAGTTTTGCCCAGAGTTAGTTGCACTTGGATAACCTCGGCTGCATTATGCTGAGCAGCTAGCCTGGAGGTGTGGATATCCTTAATGAATATGGACACACCTCAGGCTTTGGTGGTCCGGTCCAGGTTGCATGGCCGAAAAGTGTGGTATGCGTTATAGCCTGGTAGTGCAGGAGTGCTCTCTGAAGCCTTGAACCAGGTCTCAGTCACTGCACAGATATCGATGTTCTCTATTTTACAGAGTGCCTCAAGTGAGTGCATTTTGAGAATTAGACTTCTAGCATTGAGTAGCATCACCCTCAGTTTTTGCTTGCCTGTTCCTGTTATGGTGATTAATTTGTCATTTAAACCTTGCCTAAAAAAGGCACTATAGGGGTGGCAAGAACCTTGGGCAGTATTTGGAATCCCAGGGGTGACAGGTGCAGGCCATCTCTGGCAAAGCATAGTGGTCTGTCGACCATGTCATCCCAGTTAGACAGATACTGGATCCCTTTAGAATGACACCAGAAGCTTAGCCAATTGTTGAAGTCAATCATTTTGTCCTTGTACTGCAGTATCATTCTGGGTGATGGCCGAATGATACTCAGGGCTAGGGTCATACCTGCCTGGGCTACAAGATCAGAGAGCTCTTCCATGTCTCTTTTCATGTAGTCTAGGCAGGTACATCTCAGGTTGTTCACACCAACATGGACAATGACAGAGTCATATTTGTACTTGTTGTGGAGTGACCTGAATGCGTGAGTTATGTGGTGGATCCTGGCACCCGACAGGCAGCTGACAGTAACCTTCTCCTTGTTTAGCCTGGTGAGTGGGACATCAGTGTGCCTGACTATAGAGTCACCTATGACTAGTGTGTTGGGTACGTTGTTTTGCCTTATTAGCTGTGGTTGAGTGGCACACTGAGTCTGCGGGCTATGTGTCATTTCGGTTGTGTTGGGGGGTGGAGGTTGCTTTCATTTCTGCTTTAGAGGTCTCTGTTGCTTGAGCAGATTATTATTGAGAGCCTTCATGAATGTTTTTGTGTTTCTATGTGTGGATATTAGTGGTGTAGATTTAGTGAGACTATATGATGAGTGTGGTGTGGTGCAAGTGTTTACCTTCTCCTCTTGACTGTCAAGTCCAGTCCTGGTTGGAGAGAGCTTTACCTCCAGTTTGGCTAGATAAGTGCATCTCTCACAGGTTGTAGTGTTGGGTCATAGGAGGAGAGGGTTGTTTGTGTACATGAGACAATTTCTACATTGCCCCAGGATGCCCAGATTCATCAGATAGACAGGAGAGAACACTGGGAGCTGACCCTTGAACATGCCTGAATAAAAAACTATTTTCCTCTAGACAAGTGATGAAAGTGAGTACAAGAGCTGTTTTTCTCTAAGCAAGTGAGGAAAGTAAGTAGCAAAACTTTTTTCCTCTAGGTAACGAGAAAGGTTGAGTTCTGTAGTAATTAATAGATTATTTAGTGCTTACAAGTTCTGAACAGGTGCTGATCACAAATAAGCAAATTCAAGTGCTAAAACTAAGAATCTGTATCTGAACTAAACTAGTTACAGGAAAGGGAGGAAACAAGTGCAAATGTGGGATTTTAAAGGGACGTTCAGTTTTTTTCCAACGTCACTGTTGTCCCATGTTCTCTCCACTTTTTGGTGACTGTCTGCACTGTGTTGCATGCACACACAACAAAGTATTAGTTTAAGGGTGTGCACACTTATGCAACCAGAGTATTGAATGTTTTTAACTTTTATATTTTTCCCACTATTTGTTCCACTAACAGATTTCTTGTTCTATTGAATAGTACAGGTTATAGGTCATATTAAAGGTGGGAAAAGTTTTGAAATGATGTATTGGGGTCTAATTTTTTTATATCATAAAAACCTGGCATTTTAACAGGGGTGTGTAAACTTTTTATATGCGCTGTGTAAAAGGTGTATAATTGGTGGTTAAGCTTTGGCGCCTATTTGTAAGGAATGCAATAATCTTCCCTGTATTGAAAGTTATTGGCCAATAACCAGCAGCTTTTAATCTTACATGTTGAGCCATGTGATGTGGATAATGTCGGCTGCATAATGTATGAAAATAACAAATGAGTCATGGTTGATGTATTTTGCATGGTCGGAAGAGATTGGGAGTGCTGTTCCTCAAATACTCGTATGAATTCCCCTTGGTAATACACTGCCTGATTTTGATTAAGGTAAGAGACTTTTTCAGAATAAAGACTAGCCTATTGTCCAGATAGATGGTTCATCTAGTCAAACTGTGTGATAATGCCTGATAGTTGAAATGGACATTGCGCAAGATAATTCATAGATAATTCATAGCTGCCTTGTGCAAGACTATGTACATATCTTTGTAGTGGTACATTATCTCAGCAGAATATTTCTAGCCAGAGACTTGTTGGCACTCTTGAGTCAGTAGAAAACATTTGGAAGAATACTTGTTCAGTTGTATTGACAGATTGGTGGTGATAGGGTAATTAGGTTTATAGGCTCATAGGTGTTTACTAGGCCAACAACCACAAATGTCTTTTTAAGGCTAGCCATGCATCACAAATCTTTGACAAGTTCTGATATCCTTGATAAGTTAAGCATGGCCCTGGGAGAGGAAACATTTACAAGTTACCTATTTGCATAAACCTGCCTAACAATTTCACTAATAAATGTCTTGCTACCCAACCTGCTGTTTAGCCAAGTATCTATACCTCATAGCATTTGAATGTCTAAGCATTGTGAATTATGAGATCTGACTGTATTCTATGTTGACATTTTCTGATACATCTTTGGTAATCAGATTTAAGTCTGCACATTGTATATATTGATATCTGCCTGTATTCTTTGTCTATATTTTATAAACATGTCTGCCTAAGTTTATCACTCAGTGATGTATGTAGTGTCTCTTTTTTAGTATGTGGAGCTTTTCTCCCAGGGCCTCCACTGAAAATGGACATATATCCAGTCAGACTATCCTAGTCAACAAATGTAAAATAAAATAAATAAATAAAAATAAATAAAATCGGAGACATAGGTGCTAAACCAGGGATGAATTTCCAGTTTCCCATCCAGATGTCCAAGTTGCACTTGAATTGGACAATGTAATATGTAGTGATGTGTTGTGTACAGTCTTATATATGGTGGGACAAATGCAAATGCTCACATGACAGTTGGTGCACAGATGATGTAAAGGGACACTGGCATTGTGGTAATAGTGAGATGTCGCCATGTAAGTTGACAAAACACCTGCCCAGTGGTATGAGTTAACCTAATGATAGTATGATACAGACTAGAGCAATCATTGTTAAAGCCATTACTGTAGTGGTAAAACAGTGGTTAGAGTTACAGGGGAAGGGAAATTTTTGTGAAAGTCATCGATAAGGAACAGTATGGAGTAATCTTGCACGACGGTCTGAAGCATCAGATGACTTCTGTTTTGTGGGGCACATGAAAAAGACAGGATTAGATTTCATTTTTCTGTGGTTGTCTGGACTAGACTCGTGTGATGTACTGTTGCAGTTACATTACCAGATGATGTGATTGGGTGCACTACCAGTTGACCACTACTGGGTTATGCGTGTAGGTGGAATGAATTACAACTTGTATTGAGATTGTTGATTGTCGTCAAGGCCAATTTGATTGGTGAAAGGCAGATAAACCTACCAATTAAATGTCTACAAAATCTTGTAGAAAAGACATGACAATCAATGGAAGGCAGCACTGAAGTGACAGCAGTACAAAGTGAAAGTATTGAGATGGCACCATTTGCAGCTTTCTCCCCAGACTCTGCTGAAGATGGTCACCTTGTGTTGAGTCGGACTAACCCGGTAAACAAATGGGAAAATAAATAACTAAATAAAATCCTTCAGCATAAAAACAACGGCTATCTCTCCTCTGCTACTTTCCTAGACATATCTAAAGCATTTGACATGGTCCCACACAAACAACTCATCTCTGTCCTCAATAACCTATCCTTCTCTCAATCAGTCACCAACTGGTTTCAGAGTTACCTGTCTGACCGCCAACAATCCGTTCTATGGCAGAATGGCATATCTCCCCAACTACCTGTCTCCATAGGGCTTCCCCAAGGATCCATCCTTGGACCCCTACTCTTCTCTGTTTTCACCAATAATCTAGCCTCTGCCACCAAATATGGCACACTCATACACTACGCAGATGACTCAACCATCATCTGCTCAGCCCAGCCCCTACCCAAACTGCAAAAAGTCACACAGGAAGCCTTTTCCTCTATTGAAACTTGGTTATCCAATGCCCAATTAATACTCAACCCAAACAAAACTGAATTACTCATCTTCCAACCCACCAAACATACTCTAAACAACTCTCACTTTGACATCACAGCAAAAGACAACACCACTATATACCCAACTGAACACACCAAATTGCTAGGAGTGGAAATAGACAATAAACTAAAATTTGACATTCACATATCCATGACCATAAAAAAAGTCCACAGAAAACTAGGAGCATTATACAAAAATAAGCAACTTCTCACCAAAGCAGCAAAGATTTCAATAGCAAATTTCCACCTTATCTCCACCCTACTTTATGCCTCTCCAGTATATGCCAACCTAAGGCAATGCAATCTAAACAAGCTAGAGACCTGCTACAACAAAATCGCCAAATTTGCCAGAGGGGCATCCTACCGTAGTCACCACTGTCTCTCATTTGCTGAACTGGGCTGGCTTGAACTCCCTCACCTCCTTCAATGGTATCAACTATCACTCACCCACAAACTAGTAAACCATCCATTAAATGTCCCATCCCTCCAGAATCTACTCCAACCCTATCGCACCACCAGACCACTAAGATCCAGCAACAAAAATTACTTGCAGATCACTAAAGCCAAAAACTCTGCTGGTGAAGCACTATTATCTTGCTCCATAGCCAAATTATGGAACTCCCTCCCACCCACAATTACCTCCATGCCACCATGCACCCACTTCAAAACTTTAATAAACGCGCACCTAAAAACATGCTGGCTATGCCCTTGCAACTCCCACTCTAATATCACCTACCCCATCCAACCACTACCTTTCTTTCCACCCAACTAACTACCTTGATTATAGCAAGCTCAGATGCTCATAAGCCTAATACTTATTATTCAGCAGGAACTTCTTATTGTAACATTTGATAATGTCTATGTACTTCACAGATAAACATTCTAGTTTTCTACTGATGTACTATGTTCTTCATCTTTAAATATGTAATTAATTGCTGTGTTAAATTGTTAATCGCTATGTAATCCAATGTAACTACTGTTTTTTTTATTTTAACTGTGGAGCTTTTCTCCCCACGCCTCCGCTGAAAATGGACCTACGTCCAGTCGGACACTCCCGGTCAACAAATGTAAATAACTAAATAAATAAATAAAAATAAATAAATAAATAATTATTGCAGCCTGCACCAACTAGAAATGCTTGCAAAGAAAGACAGCAATCCTCTACAGATAGCCAGTAAAGTAAAGCAAACTAAACAGCCAGTGAATCATGGAATTTTTTATTACACAGGACAAAGTAGACAGCTGGTCCCAGGTAATCATGGAATTGTTTATTACACAGGACAAAGTAGACAGCTGGTCACAGGTAATCATGGAATTGTTTATTACACAGGACAAAGTAGAGAGCTGGTCACAGGTAATCATGGAATTGTTTATTATACAGGACAAAGTAGACAGCTGGTCACAGGTAATCATGGAATTGTTTATTACACAGGACAAAGTAGAGAGCTGGTCACAGGTAATCATGGAATTGTTTATTACACAGGACAAAGTAGACAGCTGGTCACAGGTAATCATGGAATTGTTTATTACACAGGACAAAGTAGACAGCTGTTCACAGGTAATCATGGAATTGTTTATTACACAGGACAAAGTAGACAGCTGGTCACAGGTAATCATGGAATTGTTTATTACACAGGACAAAGTAGACAGCTGGTCACAGGTAATCATGGAATTGTTTATTACACAGGACAAAGTAGACATCTAGTCACAGGTAATCATGGAATTGTTTATTACACAAGACAAAGTAGACAGCTGGTCACAGGTAATCATGGAATTGTTTATTACACAGGACAAAGTAGACAGCTGGTCACAGGTAATCATGGAATTGTTTATTACACAGGACAAAGTAGACAGCTGGTCACAGGTAATCATGGAATTGTTTATTACACAGGACAAAGTAGACATCTAGTCACAGGTAATCATGGAATTGTTTATTACACAGGGCAAAGTAGACAGCTGGTCACAGGTAATCATGGAATTGTTTATTACACAAGACAAAGTAGACAGCTGGTCACAGGTAATCATGGAATTGTTTATTACACAGGGCAAAGTAGACAGCTGGTCACAGGTAAACATGGGATTGTTTATTACACAGGACAAAGTACACAGCTGGTCACAAGTAATCATGAAATTGTTTATTACACAGGACAAAGTAGACAGCTAGTCACAGGTAATGAATGTTCATTCTTGCTGTACTTCCATATTCTATGGCAACATCAAAATTTTGTATGCATAGTTTACATTCTCAGAGGCCAATGTGGTGCTCGCATAGTCCTCTGTTTGGGTTGCACTAGTTGCACACTGCTAGTCTGCACTGCAGGAATAGAAAGATTAAAACATTACCTAGTTATCAAAGCAGGCATTGTAACATATTTGTAGTGACAAAACAAGTGAGAGTAGCTCTAAGCAAGCAGGATGTGAAACCTGAAAAATCACCTAGAAGCAGTGATTGTAGTTTCCACACCTTCAGTCTGATGAAAATGAATTGACATATTCACAGGGTTGTTGGATAATCTGGACTAGTTGCATATTGATAGATATAGATGTATGGGCATGTAGGGTTACTACACTGCAAAACTGCTTTGTAATAGTGGGCATTTTTGAAGGCATCATCAAAAGCACCAGTATATTACAGCCATAGCACTAACTGCACTGGAAGCTGGCAAGTGGATTAAGTAATGCATTTTGCCCATGCATGTCACTATTTCAGAAGTCAATCCTTGCAGTGGCATCTATTATCTGATTCAGGAAAATTGACCTTGATGTCCTTGCTTTACAAATATCTTGTTTGTGAAAAGTGACATTGAAGCATTCATCAATGGCCACAGTGGTTTCTGCACACAACAAAAGGGAAGGGAAAATATAGTGATATGGTTTGTATGTAAAAAAGATAAATGCAGGGACAGTGCAATAGTATTTTTGAAAAACAAGTGGAATAAAAAAGTATGTAGGCAGACACTGCATACCAACATAGTTTGGACGTGTCAATCTCAAATATTTACGAAGGTGAAGTAATTAAGCAAGTGATACCTTAAACCTTAAATTACTACTTCAGAAACTACATGTGAATGCAGTCAGGTAAGGCCATGGCTATATAGTGCATCAAAAAAAAAATGCCCCTCTGTCAAAGGAAATGCTACAACAAGGGAAAATTAGATGAGTCAAGCCCCTGCTGAGAACTGACAATCAGAGAAATTAAGAGCTCGAATTACCCGTCAGGACTTTGACAGCTAGGGAAGCTAAGTGTCACGGGGGAGGGGAGAAGTAGATGGGCTGGAATTCAGTCTCTCACAAATTATTCCCATTTAAGCGTAATTAAAAAAGCAGCAGTAAAAAGCACTTTTGAAAGTGTGTTCTGTGACATTTTCACTGCTTCTGTTTTAAATAGTCATTCAGTAGCAGGGAATGTTACTTACAAAGTACTGACTTAAAGAGAGCAGTGAATGCATGACATCTATGGAATGACAGGAGCTTTAGGCAAATGGAGGCCTGCGTGATGTAATATTTTAGAGCCAAACACTGCGTTCTGGGATAATGAGTGGCAAACTGATTTATCAAAACACGTCAACATGCTAGACCCCATGTGGCCAGACTCTAGACTTACATACAAACATATTTAAAATGCTGTAAATAGTCTAAGAGTGCTGTTAAAATGTAGGAAACATCAAGCCATGACAAAATAAAGATGTTGTTTGAGTCTGTGGGTGTGGTACTCCTTTAATTAATATAGTCACCCTGTGCATCAGGCACATAGCTTCATTTCCCAGCATCGATCTCATGATGACATGGATGTGGCACAGGTATCATCACTTGCACAGATTGTTGTGTGGGGATGCAGGAGGCCTAGGCTAGCCCAAATGGTAGACAGCATGTGTGTGAGTTCCGGGGAGCATATAAGATGGACCATGGAGAGGTGCTGTGTGTGTGTCTGTAGATGACCTGCATTTCACAGTGGTGTGTGAGTGTGTGCATGTACACAGTCAAGCTCAGTGCTAGCTTTACATATGTGTATGTTGGACAGCTGTGGAGCATACATGGTAAGTTGACAGTTTGCCATCTCTGGCCCCAAACATGGGAACTGGCTCTGCCTGGAGCTGCACTGGCACCTCCATGCCCAAGGTTAGAAGTGGTGCTAGTACCTGATGGTGACTGCTGTCATCTGGGACCGTGTCACCCACGGGACTGCCCAAGACCATGAGCACATGGCCTGCGACATCATGATGTGGAGAGCACACTCTCCTCTGTAGGCTGAATGTACTGCTGCTACAGAAGCATGAGTGTGCACAGCTGTGTGGACTCTAAGCAGATGGTGTTACTGACCTACATCCATGGTCCAATGCTCAACTCAAACCACATGTTCCAGCACAGACAATGCGCCATCCATGACAGACACCGTCTCATAGGTTCATAGGTAGGTAATAGGCTATCAGCCCAAGGGCCTACGTAAGCCTAGCCAACAAGGTTCCCTGGCTTACGCCACTCAAGAAAGTTATTTTCCTGTGCCACTGTCAAGCAGAGACACAGAAGTGATCCCCAGGATGTATTTCCTATTTCCCATCCACTCATCAAGATTTTTCTTGAAGAGTGCTAATGAAGAACTTTGCTTGACATAGATGGGTAGCCTGTTCCAGAGTATGGGAAGTCTCTGGGACAGGAATCTATCCCTCCAGCATGTCCTGTTTATTGTGGTGACAAGGTTTAGGTCCCTAGAGCATGTAGCTTGGAGGGAATGGGATTTCTTTAGGTGTAGCATGTCCAACAGCTCTGGGTTTGACATAGCTTTATATGTTAGGCAGAGATCACCTCGGAGTAGGTGATATGCTACGGAGTAAAGCTGGAGTTTTTTGAAGCGGTTAGTGTAGGGCATCTGTTCGAGGCCAGTAATCCTCTTTGTGAGGTACTTCTGTGGCCTTTCCAGCTGCTGCAGATGTCTTGTGAGGTACATTCCAAAAGAGACACTGTACTCTATAATGGGTCTAATGAGTGTCGAGTAGAGGGGAACAATGACCTCTTTTTTCCTGGATGAGAACCCTTTTATGATGAGGTGTGCCATGTAGAAGCACTTCCTGACTACTGTGGCGATGTGACTATCAAAGGAGAGACTACTCTCCACCTGGGTCCCAAGATCTCTTATCACACATTCTGTGTTAAGTAGATTGCTGCCTATGTGGTAGTTCATGGGTACAGAGTTTTTGCCAAAGGGGATGACACTGCACTTTTTGGCATTGAGCTTGAGGCCATGGCTCTGACACCAGGCATCTCTCTCAGCGAGGCTCTTCTGTAGGTTGTCCACATCATTTGGGGACTTGACTATGGCTCCTAGTTTGCAGTCATCTGTGAACTTTGTTAGCCAGAGGCCTTCTGTGTGTCTCAACCCACCGTCTGTCCCCTGCATCAGTCAATCGGTCCTGGGTGTCCCCAATGGGGTGGAGGCTGTCATGGATGTCAGACTGTGTGGCATCCATAACCTTAAGCGTACGCCCGGTGATCCATTCAGAATGTGCCTGTACCTCCATGATGCTTCAAAACATGTGCAAGGTGACCTGTGATGTGACACTTGCACAGGTGGTGGACAGACAGCAGGCCTCCTACAAGCACCCCTGTCAATCCGCCTATGTGGGACCTCACCAGCTCTCTGGCTATGGCCAGTGTCTACACTCACTGGAGCTACAGATCCCACACTTTCCTGTTCAATGTCTCCATCCTCTGACTGTCCAATATCTGTGGCCTGTGGGGATGGGGTATGTATGGGCATACAGACTGTGTAGTGGCAATGGGGGCAGAAGAGTGATGTCTATCTCTGGTACAGATTCTGCCCCTGACACCCCTACCAGTGCCTTACTGTGGCCACGATCATCATCAGTGTCTGAGGAGACACTGACATCAGGTTGTGTATGGGAAAGAATCCAACTCCCCACGGTCATCTGCAATAAGAATGAAAAAATCAGTACATTAATACCTGCACTATTGTGTACAAAAAGCATCCAACACTCATAACAATGAAGACCCACAACTGGATTAGCAGTCAAACAACTTCCTTCTCTGCCTTTGTCCACAAAGCACTACCTTGGAATACAATTCAAATTCAACTCAGGATCTTTATAACCATCACTTGAAGTAAATCAAGTCAACCATGAGCAGTAATATCTAACTTTTACTTACTCAGTATGACACTGTAATTAAAAAAAACAACACATAAAACCCAGTACAACTATCTTCAAAATTATATGGAAATACACATTTCACTGCCTAATGTATTTGCCTTCAACATGCATTTTAAAAGATATTTAGATTCCTTGACCCATTTAAACTGGGAACCTTATCTGCTCTTACCTGTAACTGCCAAAGTGTATTTGTTTGTTGAACTACACTTCTGTGACTACCCCCTCTCAGAAACTTTGGTACCTCTTCCAGACTGGCATTTAAACACATCCTATGCTATCTACACACATGTGTACATAGGGCATTATTCTGGCCCTTAACCATACTAGACTATAATTGTTCCTTAACAAAGCAAATGTCATACATATCAGGTTCAGGAAGATGGACTTGGGCAATACCTGATGGACCTGTGAAATGTTGAGGGTGGGGTAATGTCAGTACCACTGCATGTTGCAGCACAACAAGGTAATACACCCATATATCTCACATTTACAGTAGCTACTGTGTTATGTGTTGTATTGGTCGCAATCTGCATATTAGTGTATACCTGAGGTTACATCCCCCTAAATAACAAAGACCTGACCGCCACATAAATGTATTTATAGTATGACTCACTAACTCCTACAGTATTACAATGCTGATCATAGCATGCTTATCTGCATGCTCCTTAGCTGTGGAAACTGTGGCACCCACCTCCACAATGTATGGTGTGATGGATGCCTGTGAGCTGTCGCATATGCCTAGGTACACCAAGAATTCATCAGTGTTCGAACTGTTGTTCTGTTATAGGCCCTCCACCATTGAAATCATGATCCCTGGCTATATCTGCTGTCCATCAATATGCAGCAATAATCATATCAGTTGCCTAATATCGAACCTGCTCATATGTCCTGCCCTCCTGGCTGTGGCATTAATGTCATGGACAAGGTCTGACCACAATGTAGCCCACTGTTCCCTATTATGTCTCCCCTGGATAACAGGATGTCATGATGCTGCCTTAATCCTGGCAACATTATCTCATTCTCTGCATCCAAGAAGGGTGGGCATCATCTGTGGTACACTATTCCTGAAAAACAACACAAGGGGAACACATTACAGGATCAGATATGTGGATGTCCATTATGTACAGATACAGCAAGGGCAACATGGCCGCACTATGTACTGCTTGCTCACATGTGGCATAACCCATAGTGTAACAACATACTATATGTGTGGATAGAACCAAGATAGTACCATTACCAAGGTATTCCCTGTGTGTTATGACAGCTTCTGCTGTATGATCATACACTCAACACTCCAGTCCACTGTGGTGTGTCCCTTAAGGCCAACCACTCAATAATATATCATATAATAGTGCCAGACAGATAGAAGTGTGCTGTATCAACCACTGTATAGGGACAGTCTGACAACACCAGTGTGCCACATTGACAAATGACAGTGCCACCCTAATGTACTGCACGTCCCCTGTAGGTGTAAGTCAGCAGGGAATCACTGACATGCCATTACCACAGGTCTATGATCAACTTACTGCTGTAATCCCCTATTCCCCATAACTCTATCCTCCCATCTGAATCCAGTTATACACAAAAACAGTTGCATACCTGCTAGATTGCAGTACTTTTCTGTTGAATTGTGTGTCTGGTAAAATTTCACAAAGGTGTGCTCTTTGTGAGTAAGATCTCATACATAATGGTTCCCCATAGCCAGCTGCATGCCTTTTATACATGCTCCCCATCAGCAGGCAATTACCTCTAAACCAATCTGTAGTTGTTGTGACACTACCAGCCCAGCTATCTAGAATTTTGTAAATAATTCTATGTAATTTGTGACTATTGATATGATTTATACAGAACTGTGTGTGTTATGTACTAAGCTTCAAGAATGTAACCACAGTGTACCCTACTGGAAAAGAAGAGAAATGTATATAAACTATATATTTGGGCAAATGATGAGAAATAAGGTGAAGTCCCAAAACTAGAAAAACTCCCTAATCAGCCTCAACAAAAACTTAAGAGCCCTCATCAAATCCTCTAAAGCTAGCTATGAAAACAGAATTGCAGCAGATAGTAAAGACAACCACAAGGCCTTCTATAGTTATGTAAAGAATCTCCATGGCAATACCCAGATTTGTTCAGAGCTGTTGCACAATGGCATCTCCTATACTGAGCCAACAGATATTGCCAATATACTGGCTGACAGATTCAGTGCCAACTTTACCCCTCTCTCCCAAAGGACCAATCACAATACCAATAGATTGCCAGGCACCCAGTATTACTGCTGCACAGATTAAAACAGCACTGTCCAAGGACAAGAATACACCTTCTATGGGACCTGAAAATATCCTTGGCTGTGTTCTACATGAACTACAGAGTGAACTGGCACCTCACCTGTGTGACCTGTTCAATCACAGCCTCACCTCAAGCTTTGTTCCTACCGAATGGCACACTGCTACAGTAATGCCTCTCCACAAAGGAGGACCGACTACAGACCCTGAGAACTATCACCCCATTAACCTGACAAGTCTGATATGCAAAGCTATGGAATGCATCATCATGGACCTAATAAACAAGGATATAGGGAACCTCCAAACTCTGGATCCCACACAGTTTAGTTTTTTGAAGGGTAAATCATGCCTGCTCAACCTGGTCGACTTCTTTGAGTCAGTAATCAGAGCTGTGGATGAAGGCAAGGTGGTTCATACAGCCTACCTTGATCTGGCCAAGGCCTTTGATACCATTTCCCACTCAGGAACCACAGAAAAACTCACTAAGCTAGGCATCAACCCCTATATCACTAGATGGGTTGCAAACTGGCTCACAGATAGAACCCACAGTGTGAAAGTAGCTGACTCCAAGTCAGACTGTCGACCAGTCATGAGTGGAGTCCCACAGGGTTTGGTCCTGGGTCCTTTCTTGTTTGGTACCTACTTCTCTGAAGTTCAGGCCAACACAAAGGGAATCTGGCTGACAACATTCACAGATGATTGCAAGTTGGGAGCTATAATTAACTCTCCAAGTGATGTTGATATCCTACAGAAAGGCCTCACTGAGACCAATGTCTGGTGTCAGAACCATGGCTTTAAGCTCAATGGCAAAACGTGTGTCATCACCCCCTTTGGGAAAAACCCAGTTCCCATGAATTAGCACATTAAAGGTAGTCCACTGAACACAGAAGACATCATAAGAGATCTGGGAACACAGCTTGATAGCAACCTCTCTTTTGACCACCACATTGCCACTGTGGTCAGAAAGTCCTTCTATGTGGCACATCTCATTACTAAGGGTTTTGCATCCAGTAAGAAAGAGGTCATTGTCTCCCTCTACTCTTCCCTCATTAGGCCAATCATTGAGTAGAATGCCCCATTATGTACCTCACTAGATACCTACAACAACTGGAGAGGCCACAAAATACCTCACAAAGAGGATTTTAGGCCTTAAACACTTGTCCTATATGGACAGACTGAAAAAACTCCAACTATTGTCTCTCATATCGTCTAGTTAGAGGTGATCGCTGCTTGACTTACAAACCCATGTCTGACCCAGCTCTGTTAGAAATGCTACATCTAAAGAAATCCCAGTCCCTCC